>NC_057814.1:4343646-4593829 GCF_018294505.1 Triticum aestivum
GTTCTCCCCGCTGGGGAACAGTTTTCCCGCATTTTTTGACAGCTGCTTGTTGGCTCGAGCTCGAGCTCGCTTCTTTCTGTAGTCGTGCTCGATGTGCCTTCATGATTTGGCGCTCATAGTCTGAGTCAACGGGCTTGGGAGCTAGTGGTCTAGCCATACGGATGAAGTGGTCAATCTTTTCCTCAAGCACTTTCTCCCTCGGCGGCGTTGCCGGTTTCAGTCGAAAATGAGCGCCCACTTCGGCCCGCACTATTGCATCGTTTTGCTCCTCGGTCATGTCGTAAGGCCTCTGAGGAAGAGGAGCGAGGCTGCTTGGACCATATTTATATCGCTTGTCTCCGCCTGTACTTTCTATACTACCTCGACTCGTATCGCTACGCACCATAGCTGCGGCGTGTCTCTTCTGCGATTGCTTAGGCGGCGGAGACGGCTGACGTGGCTTAATTGGAGCAGGAGGAGTGGCCTGACGCTGTGCCGGACTTGAAGCAGGAGGTGTGGCCTGACACGGTGTCGGACTTGAAGCAGGAGGTGTGGCCTGACGCTGTGCCGGACTTGAAGCAGGAGGTGTGGCCTGACACGGTGTCAGACTTCAAGCAGGAGGAGTGGCCTGACGCTGTGCCGGACTTGAAGCAGGAGTCTGCTCACGCGTTCGTGGACTTGGAGGAGCGGGAGTCTGCTGACACGGTGGCGAACTTCGAGGAGGAGTCTGCAAACGCGGTGTCGGTGGACTTCGAAAGATGATGCAATCCTTTCTCCATAGGATGATACGATGTATGGCCTCTCCCAGTGTGTACTCGTCGTCACCTCCAGGAATGTCAAGCTCTAGCCCCGAATATGGGTCCACCACCTCATCAACCAAGACACGAGCATAGCCCGCTGGAACCGGGGCGCAATGGAAGGTTGCTTCGGGGGAAATTGTAAAAGCAACGGCGTCTGCCACCTTCATGGATATGTTCTTCATTTTGAAGTGTAGCTCACAGTTAGTGTTCTCTATGATGTCATCCATAGGGTATGTATCCAGCAGTGCGTCGCCCGGGGCGGAACCAACGCTGCTTCTCAGCATGGATGGGACGGTGCTATCCAATGCTGGATGATCATCCGCTTGCTGCTGCCGCTGCTGAGATCCCCTTTCCTGGCTAAGTGAGTCGATCTGCTGCTGCTGCTGGAATATGAGTGCCAAGTCCGCGTGCCTTGCTTCTAGGCCTTGAAGGCGTTCCGCGTCCTGCTTCCTCTGCTCCTCCTCCAGCTTCCTCTTCTTCTCCTCCTCCATCTTCTTTCTTGCACGGGTCCTGTAGCCGTCGTTCCACTCCAAAAAGCCCTCATACCAGGGAATAATGCCCTTGCCTCGTGTTCTTCCCGGGTGTTCAGGATTTCCCAGGGCGCGCGTAAGCTCGTCGTTCTCTCTGTTGGGCGTGAACACCCCCTTTCGAGCATCTTCTATTGCGTCAAGTAACTTTTGTTCTGCTCCTTTTAGACTTTCCTTCTTCGAAACCAGTCCTGTCTTCGGGTCCAACGCCCCCCATGCGCATAGAACCAAGTTCTGCACCTGGGGGGCCAGCTCCTAGTAACCGGAGTGACCCATTCATCCTCCATCTCTTGCTCAGACGTATCCCACTTAGGCATTGCCACCGCGTAGCCACCTGGACCCAGCCTATGGAACTGCGTCTTTTTTGCGGCATTGGCCTTGTTTTTTCTCGACCGTTCCTTAGATAATTCTGATTCCTTGAATTTCACGAAAGCGGGCCAGTGTTCAGTTTGTTCTCCAGTGTTCCCTTGAATTCTGGAGTCTTCCTTTCTGCAGCGAGGTAGTTGGCCCATACAGTTTTCTTGTGGGTGTTGAATGCAATTGCCATCTTCTTAAGAGCAGCATCCTTGACTTTCTGCACATCTGCATCAGTGAAATAATCTGGTAGGGTAAAATGTTCCACCAGAGATTCCAAAAGCTTTTGTTTTGCTCTGTCGTCGACCCAAGTAACATCTGGGCGTTTAGTTGTTGGCTCTTTCCATTCTTGAATGGAGATCGGGAGTTGGTCCTTCACAAGAACTCCGCACTGACGAACGAACTTGTTTGCAATGTTCTTAGGCGTGAGGGGTTCGCCACTAGCTTTGATGGAATCGATGTTGTACTTTACACCCTCCTTCAACTTTTTGCCCGGGCCGCGCTTTTTTCCTGCTGTCTGTAGAAGCAGATTTGCTCGATCCGGAGGGCTGAAAGAAGAAAGATCGATTCGTTAATATATCTTCAAATAAAAAAACATGTGATGATCACTAGATGCCTGCTTATATAAATATACCTCACCGGTAGTCTTTGTTATTTCAAGATCAACATTGTATTCGTCATCATAATCATTGTCTGCGTCATCATAATCATAATCATAGTTCATGACTTCATCAGCTCGGTCGTCGAGATCGAATATCTTATCATCACCCTCCCCGGTATTGTTCAGATATTGGGAGCCGTCATCTGCTTCATTCAGATCATCTGGCCTGCTAGGGTTGCGTATAATCTCGAATAGGGCCTCTTCTCCCTCTCTGCCGGTATTGTCCGCCATAGCTTTTATTTAACTAATACAGAAGAAATATAAAACAATTTAGTATTCAAATTACAATGCATGGATGCAATCAATAAGGAAAAACTGAATCATATAGTACATAATATGCATCGTCTTGAATAATATATAATCTTGAATACATCGTCTCGAATACATCACTGGCTAGGTAGCTAATAAAGATTGAATACTATAGAAGAATCTAGGCCACTCGCGGTTCCTGGGGCGCGGGCGGTGGACACCCAAAGACAAGGAACCATCACAGGATCATATCTCCGGTCATCTGCCCAAAGAACCTGCCAGGTATTGGAGAACCTGACGTCCATAGCAGCCATGTAGCGATGGACGTGCTCGTCCTCCTCCCTGACACGACGACGCACCACCTCCGGCGGGGCCGGCTCCCTCTGCACCGAATGTGGCCCACGCGAACGCCACCAAAGGAGATCAGGGTCGACGACGGGACCCGAGGCCGGGTTCCTCACCAAGCGGCGCGGCCCTCCAGGTAGCACCCCCCAGTGCCAGCCCGGCGGAGCCCAATCCCGGACATGGGTCAGCCGGACGTCGTCGCGAACGGGTCGACGACGAGGATGCGGGCCGGGCATCGTCGAGAACAAATACTATATGCCCGCAAAAAGTAACATTTTTTAAATGATTGGATTGTGATAACTAAAATTCTATATGCAAATTCTAACAATTTGACATTAATCTAATTCATTTAACTAAAACTAATTCTAAAATTTCTAACATTTCTATATATATAACTAACATTTCTATAACATTTCTAATATTTCTATAACTAAAAAACAGAAAAATTGCTAACATTTCTATAAATATTTCTATAACTTAAAAACAGAAAAATTTATAACATTTCTATATAACTAAATTTCTAATATTTCTATAACTAAAAAACAGAAAAATTCTAACATTTCTATAAATATTTCTATAACTAAAACAGAAAATTTCTATAACTAAAAAACTAAAAAACAATGTGTGTGTGTGGACATGGCGGCCAGGGCAGGAGCTCACCGGCGAGGTGAGGCGACGGGGGGCGGCGACGGGGACGGCGACGACGGGGATGGGGACGGGACGGTGACGACGAGGACGGGGACGGGGACGGGCCGGGCGGGGACGACGGGACGACGGGGCGGGGCGTGGCGACGACGGGGACGGGGACGGGGCGGCGATGGGGACGGCCGGGGCGGCGACGACAGGGACGGGGCGGCGACGGGGGCGTCGACGAGGGCGGCGACGGGGGGCAGCGGGCGACGGGTCAGAGGAGATGAAGCAGATGAGAAACTGAATTTTTTGAAGTGTTTTCTTATATAGGATGGGCCTTTAGTACCGGTTGGAGCGAGCAACCGGTACTAAAGGTCAATTTGGCCAGGCCAAGCGGCGGGAAGCGCCCACCTTTAGTACCGGGTGGTGGCTCCAACCGGTACTAAAGACCCTCCCTTTAATACCGGTTTGAGCCACCACCCGGCACTAAAGGTGGTGCGCTGGCGCAGGTGCGGTGCGTCATGTTTAGTCCCACCTCGCTAGCCGAGGGGCGTCCGCACTGGTTTATAAGCCCCAGTGCGGTAGCTCTCTCGAGCTCCTCTCCAAAGCAGGCGTACTGGGCCTAAATGTTCTATGCTGCCCTGTGGGCCTACTGGGCCTTTGCGGGCCTGCATCCTGGCCCAACAACAGGTTGAGTTTCTAGTCGTATGCAGGCCGCTGTGGCGCAGTAGGCGGGCTTTTTATTTTCTTATTTTTTTGCTTTATTTATTTTTGTTTTATTTATTTTTGAGTTGTTTTTTGCTGTATTTAGAGTTTCTTTGTGAATATTTTTGCTTTAGGTACAAAAAATTACAAACTTTCTATTAGTGCCGGTAGTTTACAAATTTGAATAGTTTACATTTTGAATTATTTGAAATTTGTGTGAATCACTAGTTTGTGAATAACTTAACTTTGAAAATAGATTTTCAGTGATTCTTTTTTCTTATGTTTAATATTAGTGTGTTTTATCATTATATTCAATTTGGTAATGCTTAGGTTATTTAAAAAATGAAATGCCTTTGTAACGGATGAGTTTTCGTCCGAAACCCTGATACTTCGAAAGAGATTGTCCATTTTATACACGAAGTGCATCCAGTTTTTGCGGTAACCCTCTCTACTTTTTTGCACATGCTATGTGGGTGAAATTATGATACCATGCCAACTTTCAACCTTTTCTGAGTTCATTTGAAATGCTTTTCAATTTCAGGGTCATTTAGCTGAAAAAATCAGTAAATGCATGAAAGAATTTGTTTGCACATAAAATTTCTTCGCGTTTCAAATGCCAAAACACATAACTACCCTAACTATTACAGAGATTCCCTCCTGGGTGTGAAACACAGAAGAAAGTGATGATAGTGAAGCCGATCACATCCCAGATCTTTGGGTGTGAAACTTTTTCTTCGCGTATGTCCCTTTGCGCCGTAGCCATGGAAAATCTTCATCATTTAACTGGATGCTCGGGTCAATATTCACTGTGAATGGAGCAATTTCATCAAACTTTTCATAATCTTCTGACATGTCTGTCTTGTCATCCACTCCCACGATGTTTCTCTTCCCAGAAAGAACTATGTGGCGCTTTGGCTCATCGTATGATGCATTCGCTTCCTTATCTTTTCTTTTTCTCGGCTTGGTAGACATATCCTTCACATAGAAAACCTGTGCCACATCATTAGCTAGGACGAATGGTTCGTCTGCATACGCAAGATTGTTGAGATCCACTGTTGTCATTCCATACTGCGGGTCTTCCGTTACCCCATATCGTGTCATATTGACCCATTTGCACCGAAACAAAGGGACCTTCAAACCACGTCCATAGTCAAGTTCCCATATCTCCTCTATGTAACCATAATATGTTTCCTTTCCCGTCTTGGTTGTTGCATCAAAGCGGACACCACTGTTTTGGTTGGTGCTCTTCTTATCTTGGGCGATCGTGTAAAATGTATTACCATTTATCTCGTACCCTTTGAAAGTCATTATATTCGAAGATGGTAACTGGGACAGCGAGTACAGGTCATCTTCAATAGAGGCGTCATGCATGGTACGTGTCTGCAACCAGCCGGCGAAACTCCTGGTTTGTTCACGTGTAATCCAGTCATCAGACCGCTCCGGGTGTTTGGAGCGTAGAAAATTCTTGTGTTCGTCCATATACGGAGCCACCAAGGCGGAATTCTGTATAACTGTGTAGTGTGCTTCAGTGAGAGAATGTCCGTCCATACATATTTTTTGATTCCCTCCTAGCGTGCCTTTTCCATCCAGTCTGCCCTTATGCCGCGATTCAGGAACACCAATCGGCTTAAGGTCAGGAATAAAGTCAATACAAAACTCAATGACCTCCTCATTTTCATGGCCCTTGGAGATGCTTCCTTCTGGCCTAGCACGGTTATGAACATATTTCTTTAAGACTCCCATGAACCTCTCAAAGGGGAACATATTGTGTAGAAATACAGGACCCAAAACGTTAATCTCTTCGCATAGGTGAACTAGGACGTGCGTCATGATGTTGAAGAAGGATGGTGGGAACACCAACTCGAAACTGACAAGACATTGCACCAAATCATTCTCTAACCTTGGTATGATTTCTGGATCGATTACCTTCTGAGAGATTGCATTGAGGAATGCACATAGCTTCACAATGGCTAATCGAACGTTATCCGGTAGAAGCCCCCTCAATGCAACCGGAAGCAGTTGCGTCATAATCACGTGGCAGTCATGAGACTTTAGGTTCTGGAACTTTTTCTCTGCCATGTTTATTATTCCCTTTATATTCGACGAGAAGCCAGACGGTACCTTAATACTGAGCAGGCATTCAAAGAAGATTTCCTTCTCTTCTTTGGTAAGAGCGTAGCTGGCATGACCCTGATGTATGCCGTCTTTTCCATGCATACGTTGCTGGTCCTCCCGTGCCTCAGGTGTATCTTTTGTCTTCCCATACACGCCCAAGAAGCCAAGCAGGGTCACGCAAAGATTCTTCGTCACGTGCATCACGTCGATTGCAGAGCGGACCTCTAGATCTTTCCAATAGGGCAGGTCCCAAAATATAGATTTCTTCTTCCACATGGGTGCGCGTCCGTCAGCGTCATTCGGAACAGGTTGTCCGCCAGGACCCTTTCCAAAGACTACCTTCAAATCCTTGACCATATCATGTACATCAGCACCAGTACGGTGGCGAGGCTTCGTCCGGTGATCCGCCTCACCTTTGAAATGCTTGCCTTTCTTTCTTACGGGATGCCTGCTCGGAAGAAATCGACGATGTCCCAGGTACACATTCTTCCTACAATTGTCCAAATATATACTGTCGGTATCATCCAAACAGTGCGTGCATGCGCGGTATCCCTTGTTTGTCTGTCCTGAAAGGTTACTGAGAGCAGGCCAATCATTGATGGTCACGAACAGCAAGGCCTTTAGGTCAAATTCTTCCCCCATGTGCTCATCCCACGCACGTACACCTGTTCCATTCCACAGCTGTAAGAGTTCTTCAACTAATGGCCTTAGGTACACATCAATGTCGTTGCCGGGTTGCTTAGGGCCTTGGATGAGCACTGGCATCATAATGAACTTCCGCTTCATGCACAACCAAGGAGGAAGGTTATACAAACATAGAGTCACAGGCCAGGTGCTATGGTTGCTGCTCTGCTCCCCAAAAGGATTAATGCCATCTGCGCTTAGACCAAACCATACGTTCCTTGCGTCATCTGCAAACTCCTTCCCGTACTTTCTCTCAATTTTTCTCCACTGCGACCCGTCAGCGGGTACTCTCAACTTTCCGTCTTTCTTACGGTCTTCTCTGTGCCATCGCATCGCCTTGGCATGCTCTTTGTTTTGGAACAAACGTTTCAACCGTGGTATTATAGGAGCATACCACATCACCTTGGCAGGAATCTTCTTCCTGGGGCGCTCGCCCTCGACATCACCAGGGTCATCGCGCCTGATCTTATAGCGCAATGCACCGCATACCGGGCAAGCGTTCAAATCCTCGTACTCACCGCGGTAGAGGATGCAGTCATTAGGGCATGCATGTATCTTCTGCACCTCTAACCCTAGAGGGCAGACAGCCTTCTTTGCTTCGTACGTACTCTCGGGCAATTCGTTGTCCTTTGGAAGCATATTCTTTATCATTACCAGCAACTTTCCAAATCCCTTGTCAGATACACCATTCTCTGCCTTCCATTGCAGCAATTCCAGTGTGGTGCCCAACTTTTTCTTGTCAGCTTCGCAATTCGGGTACAACAATTTCTTGTGATCCTCTAACATGCGCTGCAACTTCTTCTTCTCCAAATCACTTGCGCAGTTTCTCTTTGCATCGGCAATGGCCCGACCTAGATCATCAGCGGGCTCATCTGATGCCTCTTCTTCAGCTTCTTCCCGCATTGCCAGCTCAGCTTCTTCCCCCATTGTTGTATCATCGTATTCAGGGAACCCATGGCCAGGATAGCTGTCGTCGTCCTCTTCTTCTTCATTGTCTTCCATCATAACCCCTCTTTCTCCGTGCTTGGTCCAAACATTATAGTGGGGCATGAAACCGGACTTAAACAGGTGGACGTGAATGGTTCTTGACGTAGAGTAATTGTGATCATTCTTACAGACTAAACATGGACAAGGCATAAAACCATCCGCCCGCTTGTTTGCCTCAGCCGCAAGCAGAAAAGTTTGCACGCCATTAATGAACTCGGGAGAGCATCGGTCATCGTACATCCATTGTCGGCTCATCTTCATTACACAACACCGAATAGACCAAATTAATACAAGTTCATACAAAGTTCATACATAAAGTTCATACAAGACTTAAATGCAACAAACAAATAACTCTCTAACTAAAGAATTTAAATGCAACAACAAATGCGATCAAGATCGCAACTAAGGTAACAATTGATCCAACAGCATAATGATACCAAGCCTCACTATCAATGGCATATTTTCTAATCTTTCTAATCTTCAAGCGCATTTTCTCCATCTTGATCTTGTGATCATCGACGACATCGGCAACATGCAACTCCAATTCCATCTTCTCCCCCTCAATTCTTTTCAATTTTTCTTTCAAATACTCGTTTTCTCTTTCAACTAAATTTAACCTCTCGACAATAGGGTCGGTTGGAATTTCCGGTTCACAAACCTCCTAGACAAAAATATCTATGTCAACTTGATGGGCATAATTTGTCATAAACACGAAATGCAACAACTAGTTTTAAAAGAGAATATACCACATCCGAATCATAACAAGGACGAGGGCCGACGGGGACGGATATCAAAACCATGGCACTATGTATAACAAACAACGTACGGGTAAGATAATTATACGAGTAACTATATATCCAAATCACACAAACATCAATTTGGTAATGTAAAACATTCATGAACAAGAGGCTCACCACAAGGTGGTGCCGGCGACGGAACGGTGCGGGCGATCGACTGTGGTTACGACGGAGATTTAGAAGGCACTAAGTAAACCACACCTACATATGCAAACTAAGTGTTAGTTTTGACCACAAATTGCATATAAATCAAATACTAGCACATATATTTTCTACCAAATTACTAAACTCATAAATTAATCACTATACAAAGCATTGCAAGAGCTAATCTAGCAATGAGAGATGAAAGGACAAAGTTGCTAACCTTTGTGATCATTTGAATGGATGGGGGCCTTCAAATCTTGACAAATTTTGGGCAAAATGTGTGATGAGCTCGAGAGGAAGAGGGGAAGAACAGAGAGGAGAGGGGAAAGGGGAAGAACAGAGTGAGCTCGGGTGGACGAAGGGTTTATGTAGGACGACCTTTAGCACCGGTTCGTGCCATGAACCGGTACTAAAGGTGCTGGAGGGGCCCCGGACTGACAACATCCTGCCACCACTCACTTTAGTACCGGTTCGTGGCACGAACCGGTGCTAAAGGTCGGCCACGAACCGGTACTAATGAAAGCGGCTGGCTAGCCGTTGGAACTGGCACTAATGCACACATTAGTGCCGGCTCAAAAGCAAACCGGCACTAATGTGCTTGACATTTGACCCTTTTTCTACTAGTGATGATCTCTCTATGTAATCGAGTCTGTGAGCTATATAATAAAGATTAGTGTTGAGTCAAGGGCTTGATTATTTTGTCATGATCTTGAGTGAATAAAAGAAAAGAGAAAAGAATAAAAAGGAATAAAAATATCATATTGATCTTATTAAGAGTAATGACTTCACATAGAAAGAGTATGGTGATTAAAAGTTGTTGAGGGATGACAAACATAGCTTTGGTCATTGTTGCAATTAATAGGAAGTAATAAGGAAAGAGAGGTTTCACATATAAATATACTATCATAGACATCTTTTATGATTGGGAGCACTCATTAAAGTATGACATGCTAAAGAGTTGATGTTGGACAAGGAAGACAACGTAATGGGTTATGTTTTCTTATATCTGAGATAAAGTATATTGTCATGGATCATCCAACATACTGAGCTTGCCTTTCCCCCTCATGCTAGCCAAATTCTTTGCACCAAGTAGAGATAGTACTTGCGCTTCCAAATATCCCTAAACCAGTTTTGCCATGAGAGTCCACCATATCTACCTATGGATTGAGTAACATCCTTCAAGTAAGTTGTCATCGGTGCAAGCAATAAAAATTGCTCTCTAAATATGTATGATTGATTGGTGTGGAGGAAATAAGCTTTATACGATCTTGTGATGTGAAAGAAATAAAAGCGACGGACTGCATAATAAAGGTTCATATCACAAGTGGCAATATAAAGTGACGTTCTTTCGCATTGAGATTTTGTGCATCCAACCCTGAAAGCACATGGCAACCTCTGCTTCCCTCTGCGAAGGGCCTATCTTTTACTATTATCTTCTACCTTATGCAAGAGTCATGGTGATCTTCACCTTTCCTTTTTATATTTTATCCTTTGGCAAGCACGGGATGTTGGAAAGATCATGATACATATATCTAATTGGATGTGGGAGGCGAAACTATAAGCCCCTATCTTTCTCTGTGTTTGATTAATACTTCGTAACCACAAGTATTGCGTGAGTGTTAGCAATTATGAAAGACTAAATGATAGTTGAGTATGTGGACTTGCTAGAAAGCTCTGACATAGACTCTTTCTGATGTTATGATAAATTGCAATTGCTTCAATGACTGAGATTATATTGTTAGTTCTCAATAAAGTTTCGGATTCATACTTTACATTGTGAATAGATTATTACTTGAGCATAAGAAATCATATTACAATATCCATATATGTTGTTGTTACGAGAATAATCATGATGCCCTCATGTCGTATTTTATTTTATCGACACCTCTACCTCTAAACATGTGGACATATTTATCGTTATCGGCTTTCGCTTGAGGACAAGCGAGGTCTAAGCTTGGGGGAATTGATACGTCCATTTTGCATCATGCTTTTATATCGATATTTATTGCATTATGGGCTGTTATTACACGTTTTGCCACAATACTTATGCCTATTCTCTCTTATTTTACAAGGTTTACATAAGGAGGGAGAATGCCGGCAGCTGGAGTTCTGGGCTGGAAAAGGACAAAATATTAGAGACCTATTCTGCACAACTCCAAAAGTCCTGAAACTCCACGAAAGTTATTTTTGGAAATAATAAAAAATACTGAGCGGAAGAAATACGTCAGGGGGGCCACCACCTGCCCACGAGGGTGGGGGCCGCGCCCTACCCCCCAGGGCGCGCCCCCTGCCTCGTGGGCCCCCTGTTGGCTCTCCGGTGGCCATCTTCTGCTATATGAAGTCATTCGTCCAGAGAACAATCATAAGCAACCTTTCAGGACGAGACTCCGCCGCCACGAGGCAAACATTGGCGGAACCAATCTAGGGCTCCGGCAGAGTTGTTCTGCCGGGGACATATCCCTCTGGGAGGGGGAAATCATCACCATCGTCATCACCAATGCTCCTCTCATCGGGAGAGGGCAATCTCCATCAACATCTTCACCAGCACCATCTCCTCTCAAAACCCTAGTTCATCTCTTGTATCCAATTCTTGTCTCTAAGTCCGGGATTGGTACTTAGGTGCTAGTAGTGTTGATTACTCCTTGTAGTTGATGCTAGTTGGTTTATTTGGTGGAAGATCATATGTTCAGATCCTATATGCATATTTATACCCCTCTGATTATGAACATGAATATGCTTTGTGAGTAGTTACGTTTGTTCCTGAGGACATGGGAGAAGTCTTGCTATTAGTAGTCATGTGAATTTGGTATTCGTTCGATATTTTGATGAGATGTATGTTGTCTATCCTCTAGTGGTGTTATGTGAACGTCGACTACATAACACTTCACCATTATTTGGGCCTAGAGGAAGGCATTGGGAAGTAATAAGTAGATGATGGGTTGCTAGAGTGACAGAAGCTTAAACCCTAGTTTATGCGTTGCTTCGTAAGGGGCTGATTTGGATCCATATGTTTCATGCTATGGTTAGGTTTACCTTAATACTTTTGTTGTAGTTGCGGATGCTTGCAATAGAGGTTAATTATAAGTGGGATTTGTCAAGTAGGACAGCACCCAAGCACCGATCCACCCACATATCAAATTATCAAAGTACCGAACGTGAATCATATGAACGTGATGAAAACTAGCTTGACGATAATTCCCATGTGTCCTCGGAGCGCTTTTCCTCTATATAAGAGTTTGTCCAGGCTTGTCCTTTGCTACAAAAAGGATTGGGCCACCTTGCTGCACTTTATTTACTTTTGTTACTTGTTGCTCGTTACAAATTATACTATCACAAAACTATCTGTTACCACTTATTTCAGTACTCGCAGAGAATACCTTGCTGAAAACCGCTTATCATTTCCTTCTGCTCCTCGTTGGGTTTGGCACTCTTACTTATCGAAAGGACTACGATAGATCCCCTATACTTGTGGGTCATCAAGACTGTTTTCTGGCGCCGTTGCCGGGGAGTGAAGCGCCTTTGGTAGGTAGAATTTGGTAAGGAAAAATTTATATAGTGTGCTGAAATTTACTGTCACTTGTTACTATGGAAAGTAATCCTCTGAGGGGCTTGTTCGGTGTATCTTCACCCCGACCAGTAGAGCGAAGAGTTGCTCCTCAACCTACTGAACCTATTGCAAATGAAAATGAAAATGAAAATGTCCACTTTGAGATTCCTTCGGGTATGTTAGAAAAACTGCTAGCTAATCCTTTTGCAGGAGATGGAACAATGCATCTTGATGAGCACCTAATATATGTGGATGAAGTTTGTGGATTATTTAAGCTTGCAGGTATACCCGGTGATGTTGTTAAGAGGAAGGTCTTCCCTTTATCTTTGAAGGGAGATGCATCGACATGGTATAGGCTATGTGATGATACGGGGTCATGGAACTACAAACGATCGAAATTGGAATTTCATCAGAAGTTTTATCCTATGCATCTTGTTCATCATGATCACAATTATATATATAATTTTTGGCCTTGCGAAGGAGAAAGCATCGCTCAAGCTTGGGGAGGCTTAAATCAATGTTATATTCATGCCCCAATCATGAGCTCCCAAGAGAAATAATTATTCAAAGTTTTTATGCTCGGCTTTCTGATAACAATCGCACCATCCTCGATACTTCTTGTGCTGGCTCTTTTATGATGAAGACTATTGAATTCAAATGGAATTTATTGGATAGAATTAAACGCAACTCTGAAGATTGGGATCTCGACGAAGGTAAGGAGTCAGGTATGACACCTAAGTTTGATTGTGTTAAATCTTTTATGGATACCGATGTTTTCCGTAAGTTTAGCACTAAATATGGCCTTGACTCTGAGATAGTAGCTTCTTTCTGTGAATCTTTTGCTACTTATGTTGATCTCCCCAAGGAGAAGAGGTTTAAATATCATCCTCCCATAGAAGTAAAAGTAGTCGCACCTACTAAAGTTGAAGAAAAGATTGTCACCTATAATGATCCTATTGTTCCTACTTCTTATGTTGAGAAACCACCTTTTCCTGTTAGGATAAAGGATCATGCTAAAGCTTCAACTGTTGTTCGTAAAAGCAATATTATGACTTATACACCTCCTGAGCAAATTAAAGTTGAACCTAATATTGCTATTGTTAAAGATCTCTTGTCTGATAATATCGATGGGCATGTTATTTATTTCTGTGAGGAGCGCTTTTCTATATATAAGTGTTTGTCCAGGATTGTCCTTTGCTACAAAAAGGATTGGGCCACCTTGTGTCCTCGGGAGCACTTTTCTATATATAAGAGTTTGTCCAGGATTGTCCTTTGCTACAAAAAGGATTGGGCCACCTTGCTGCACTTTATTTACTTTTGTTACTTGTTGCTTGTTACAAATTATCTTATCACAAAACTATCTGTTACCACTTATTTCAGTACTTGCAGAGAATACCTTGCTGAAAACCGCTTATCATTTCCTTCTGCTCCTCGTTGGGTTCGACACTCTTACTTATCGAAAGGACTACGATAGATCCCCTATACTTGTGGGTCATTATTGTACTCGTTGTCCAGGGCATCTTCGACTGTATTGACTTACAAAGGATACGAGATAAATGGGAATACATTTTACACGATCGCCCAAGATCAAAAGAGCACCAACCAAAACAGCGGTGTCCGCTTTGATGCAGCAACCGAGAGGGGAAAGGACACATATTATGGTTACATAATGGACATATGGTAACTTGACTACGGACATGATTTTAAGGTCCATTTGTTTAAGTGCAAATGGGTCAATCTGTCAGGAGGATGGGTACAGGTAGACCCACAATATGGAATGACAACAGTGGATCTGAACAATCTGGGTACACTGACGAACTGTTCGTCCTAGCCAATGATGTGGCACCGGTTATCTATGTGAAGGACATGTCTACCAAACCAAGAAAAAGAAAAGATAAGGAAGCAAATACATCATACGATGAGCCAAAGCGCCAGATAGTTCTTTCAGGAAAAAGGGACATCGTGGGAGTGGAGGGCAAGACAGACATGTCTGAAGATTATGAAAAGTTTCATGAAATTCCTCCCTTCAAAGTCAAGGCTGACCCAAGCATCCTGATAAACGATGAAGATTATCCATGGTTACGGCGCAATAAGCAAAGCACACAAGCAAAAAAAAAGTGAAGACTTTCTCTCCACAACTATTATGATGATACCATGCCAACTTTCAACCTTTTCGTAGTTCATTTGAAATGCCTGTTGTAACAGACGAGTTTCCGTATGAAATCCTGATACTTCGAAACAGATTGTCCGTTTTTTACACGAAGTGCATCCAGTTTTTGCCGTAACCCTCTCTACTTTCTTGCACATGCTATGTGGGTGAAATGATGATACCATGCCAACTTTCAACCTTTTCAGAGTTCATTTGTAGTGCTTTTCAATTTCATGGTCTTATAGCTCAAAATAATCAGTAAATGCATGGAAAATAACAAATGAAGTCAGAAAGGGTTGAAAATTGATGATGTGGCTTTGAATGGTGCATTTTGAACACAGAAAAACTATGGGGTTCAAATAAGTTCTAAAAAATGAAGTCCCATTGTAACAGACGAGTTTCCGTATGAAACCCTGATACTTCGAAACAGATTGTCCGTTTTGTACATGAAGTGCATCCAGTTTTTGCCGTAACCCTTTCTACTTTCTTGCACATGCTATGTGGGTGAAATGATGATACCATGCCAACTTTCAACCTTTTCAGAGTTCATTTCTAGTGCTTTTCAATTCCAGGGTCTTATAGCTCAAAATAATCAGTCAATGCATGGAAAATAACAAATATCATAAAATAAAATAAATAAGTAATTAGAAATAGAATAAAATAAACTTTAATAAAATATATAAGTAGAAACAAAATAAAATAAACTTTAATAACATAAATAAAATTTATGAAACTAAAATTATCAACGTATTTTCTGTTCAAAACATTATAAGCAACCTCTAGTATTATTGAAACTAAAATTATATAAAATTTATGCAACTAAAATTATCAAAGTTTTTTCTGTTCATAAAGAACTTTTTTTGTTAGAAACTTTAATAGCAAAAAGAATTATCATAAAAAAATAAGTAATTAGAATCAAAATAAAATAAAATAAATAAGTATTTTGTTGTAAGTAGAAACAAAATAAAATAAATAAAGCAAAAAAGAAAAGAAATAAGCTGGGGAAAAAACGCCACCTACTGGGCCACCACGGCCTGAATACGACTAGAAACCCACCCATGGGCCAGGATTCAGGCCCGTAGAAGGCCCAATAGGCCCACAGGCAGATACAGTGTGTTTAGGACTGAAAGCCTGCATTTGAGAGGAGCTCGAGAGGGCAGCGGGAGTGGGGCTTATAAACCACTCTCGAGCTCCCTCAACTAGCGAGGTGGGACTAAACTTTCGTGCCGCGACGCGGGTAGCAGAAGGCCTTTAGTCCCGGTTGGTGCCACCAACCGGGACTAAAGGTATGCATTGGTACCGGTTCACGGTACCAACCGGAACCAATGCCCACCCTTTAGTCCCGGTTGGTGCCACCAACCAGGACCAAAGGCCTCTGCTTCCCGCCCTTTGGGCTGTTGAAAAGAGACCTTTGGTACCGGTTGGTGGCACCAACCGGGACTAAAGGTGGGCATTGGTCCTGGTTGGTGGCACGAACCGGGACTAATGCTCTGTCTATATAATCAACACTTCTGAAAATTTCCGTTCAGTTCTTCGATCCCGCCCCTCTGCCACGCCGTCGTCGCTGCGCGCCATCCCGCGCCCCTCCAACGCCGTCGCCGCCCCGCGCCACCCCTGCCCCGACGTGGCCGCCCTCTGCCCCGACCTCGCCCTCGCCGCCCTCTGCCGCGCCTCGTCATCGCCGCCTAGTGAGCCCCCTCCCTTCCCCTGCGCCGCCGCCCCTGCCTGCTCTGCATGCCGTGCACCGCCACCACCGCCTCGGCCTGCTCTGCTTTGCCGCGCGCCGCCGCCGCCCCGTCCTGCTCTCTGGTTTTTTTTTCATACACTTTTTTGTTCATTGATGTATGTATATGTATATGTATATATATGCAGATGTATGTATGATCCATGGATGTGTATGCATTGATGTATGATTTTTTTGTTCATAGATTTTTTTTGTCAATTTATGTATATATATGTTCATATATATATATATATGTGCATATTTAGAAAAAAAATTGTGTTGCAAAAGTTACATTTAAGGTTAGTTGATTTAGTGCATTTTTGGTTATTAGTTCTACTGTTAGTGCATTTTAGGATAGTAGATTCTAGGTTAGTGGATCGGAGAGGACAAAGTAAAATAATGAAAAGGAAGAAAAGGGGAAGAAGGAAGAAGGAAGAAGAAGAAAAAAAAGAAGGAGAGGAAAAAGGAAAATAAGAAGAGGAAGAAGGAGAAGAAGAAGGAGAGGAAGAGGAGAGGAAGAAGTGGAGAAATAAATAAGAAGAGGAAAAAAGAACAAGAAAATGAGGAGAAGAAGAAAGGAATAGAGGACAAGACTCTATTCCTTTCTTCTTCTCCTCTTTTTTTTCTTCTTTTTTTTCTTCGATCTTCTCCTCTATTCCTTTCTTCTTCTCCTCTTTTTTTTCTTCTTCTTCCTCTTCTTATTTTTTATCGGGTATGTCGTTGTCGATATACCCCCTCCTTGATAACTTCGACATGAGGGGGGGTCGATAAATAATAGAACTAGTTAAACTACTTTATTTTTAGTAAGTACTACTTTATTTTATTTATAGTATGTGCTTAGTTGTTGAACTAGTTGATTTAATAAAACTACTTTATTTTACTATAGAAGTAGTTTATTTTTAGTAAGTACTACTTTATTTTATTTATAGTAAGTGCTTAGTAGTTGAACTAGTTGATTTAATAAAACTACTTTATTTTACTATATATAGAAGTAGTTTATTTTTAGTAAGTACTACTTTATTTTATTTATAGTAAGTGCTTAGTAGTTGAACTAGTTGATTTAATAAAACTACTTTATTTTACTATATATAGAAGTAGTTTATTTTTAGTAAGTACTACTTTATTTTATTTATAGTAAGTGCTTAATTAGTAGTTGAACTAGTTGATTCAATAAAACTACTTTATTTTACTATAGAAGTAGTTTATTTTTAGCAAGAAAATTAATAGAACTAGTTTATTTTTTTAGTTCAAGCAATTATTCCCGCATCGACGTCGACTATGCCTATCCCGCATCCTCGTCGTCGACTCGGCGGAGGAGGCCGGCTTGATCAGAGGGGCCATGTCCGGGACTGGGCTCCGCCGGGCTGGTATTGGGAGGTGCTACCTTCCGGGGGACGTAGGTTGGTGAGGAGCCAGCCCGTCGTTGACCCGATCCTTGTTTGGTGACGGTCGCGTGGGCCAGTCACGGTGCCTAGGCTTCCGGACACCGCGGAGGTGGTACGTCACCGTGTCAGCGAGGAGGACGAGCATGTCCATCGCTACATGGTTGCGTTGGGGGGCCGGTTCGACAATACCTGGCAGGTTCTTCAGGGATCTCACTGGAGCTATGATCCTGTGATGGTTCCTTCCCTTTGGGTGTCCACCGCCCGCGCCGATACCCGTCGGGCGCTACGGTTCTAGCTGTACTAGCGATGCTATATATATGTATGTTAGTATTCGAGGTGTATTAGTGATAATATTCGACGATGTACGGACGGAAGAGATGATGTAGTTTTGCTTATAATTGAATGCATGCTAATTTGAATACTACTTTATTTTACGATTTGGTTTTGCTTTTTGAATGCTCAAATTGGAAAATTACTCCTACTTTGAATGCTAAAATTGGAGAGCACTATGCAAGGCGTATGCATATGATTAGTTGATAGCTTATAGGGTTTTTGTTGTCGCAGAAATATAGGAGCCCCCCTCCATCATCCCCGTCCTCGTCCCCGTCACCGACCCCCTCCGACCTCGAGGTGAGACCAGCCAAATCCTTTTTTAGAAAGATAATTAAATGATATTTCGGGTTGACTTTAAGTCTGTCGAGTCTCCACCATATATGAGAGGACGAAGAATCCCGACTGTTGTCGTGGGGTAGCTTCTCCTTCGTTCCCGTGTGCTAGACAATTTGGTGTAATGCACTCGGGAACGAAAGGAGGAGCTACCATCACCGACGGTCACAAATGTCAGAGAGGAATCAGTGAGGGATAGTTCCACCATATATATATGAGAGGACGAAGAATCCCAACTGTTGTCGTGGGGATCTGATACGTCTCAAACGTATCTATAATTTTTGATTGCTCCATGCTATATTATCTACTGTTTTGGACATTATTGGGCTTTATTATTCACTTTTATATTATTTTTTCGGACTAACCTATTAACCGGAGGCCCAGCCTAGAATGGATGTTTTTTGCCTATTTCAGAGTTTCGCAGAAAAGGAATATCAAATGGAGTCCAAACGGAATGAAACCTTCGGGAACGTGATTTTTAGGAAGAATATGATCCAGGAGACTTGGACCCTACGTCAAGAAACAAAAGAGGAGGCCACGAGGTAGGGGGCGAGCCTACCCCCCAGGGCGCGCCCTCCACCCTCGTGGGCCCCCTGTTGCTCCACCGACGTACTCCTTCCTCCTATATATACCTACGTACCCCCAAACGATCAGATACGGAGCCAAAAACCTAATTCCACCGCCGCAACCTTCTGTACCCACGAGATCCCATCTTGGGGCCTGTTCCGGAGCTCCGCCGGAGGGGGCATCCATCACGGAGGGCTTCTACATCATCACCATAGCCTCTCTGATGAAGTGTGAGTAGTTTACCTCAGACCTTCGGGTCCATAGTTAGTAGCTAGATGGCTTCTTCTCTCTTTTTGGATCTCAATACATGTTCTCCCCCTCTCTCGTGGAGATCTACTCGATGTAATCTTCTTTTTGCGGTGTGTTTGTTGAGACCGATGAATTGTGGGTTTATGATCAAGATTATCTATGAACAATATTTGAATATTCTCTGAATTCTTTTATGTATGATTGGTTATCTTTGCAAGTCTCTTCGAATTATCAGTTTGGTTTGGCCTACTAGATTGATCTTTCTTGCAATGGGAGAAGTGCTTAGCTTTGGGTTCAATCTTGCGGTGTCCTTTCCCAGTGACAGTAGGGGCAGCAAGGCACGTATTGTATTGTTTCCATCGAGGATAACAAGATGGGGTTTTTATCATATTGCATGAATTTATCCCTCTACATCATGTCATCTTACTTAAGGCGTTACTCTCTTCTTATGAACTTAATACTCTAGATGCATGCTAGATAGCGGTCGATGTGTGGAGTAATAGTAGTAGATGCAGGCAGGAGTCGGTCTACTTGTCTCGGACGTGATGCCTATATACATGATCATACCTAGATACTCTCATAACTATGCTCAATTCTATCAATTGCTCAACAGTAATTTGTTCACCCATCGTAAAATACTTATGCTCTTGAAAGAAGCCACTAGTGAAACCTATGGCCCCCGGGTCTATCTTCATCATATTAATATTCCAACACTTAGTTATTTCCTTTGCTTTTTATTTTGCTTTTATTTTACTTTGCATCTTTATCACAAAAATACCAAAAATATTATCCTATCATATCTATCAGATCTCACTGTCGTAAGTGACCCTGAAGGGATTGACAACCCCTTATCGCGTTGGTTGCGAGGATTTATTTGTTTTGTGTAGGTGCGAGCGACTCGCGCATAGCCTCCTACTGGATTGATACCTTGGTTCTCAAAAACTGAGGGAAATACTTACTCTACTTTGCTGCATCACCCTTTCCTCTTCAAGGGAAAACCAACGCAGTGCTCAAGAGGTAGCAAGAAGGATTTCTGGCGCCGTTGCCGGGGAGGTCTACGCAAAAGTCAACATACCAAGTACCCATCACAATCCCTTATCTCCCGCATTACATTATTTGCCATTTGCCTCTCGTTTTCCTCTCCCCCACTTCACCCTTGCCGTTTTATTCGCCCTCTCTTTTCTGTTTGCCTCTTTTTGCCTGTCTCTTGTTTGCTCGTGTGTTGGATTGCTTGTTTGTCACGATGGCTCAAGATAATACCAAATTATGTGACTTTACCAATACCAACAACAATGATTTCCTTAGCACTCCGATTGCTCCTCTTACCGATACTGAATCTTGTGAAATCAATGCTGCCTTGTTGAATCTTGTCATGAAAGATCAATTCGCCGGCCTTCCTAGTGAAGATGCCGCTACTCATCTAAATAGCTTCGTTGATTTGTGTGATATGCAAAAGAAGAAAGATGTTGATAATGATATTGTTAAACTGAAGCTATTTCCTTTTTCGCTTAGAGATCGTGCTAAAGCTTGGTTTTCGTCTTTGCCTAAAAATAGTATTGATTCATGGAATAAGTGCAAAGATACTTTTATCTCTAAGTATTTTCCTCCCGCTAAGATCATCTCTCTTAGAAACGATATTATGAATTTTAAGCAACTTGATCATGAACATGTTGCACAAGCTTGGGAGAGGATGAAATTAATGATACGTAATTGCCCTACTCATGGTTTGAATTTGTGGATGATTATACAAAAAATTTATGCCGGATTGAATTTTGCTTCTAGAAATCTTTTAGATTCGGCCGCGGGAGGCACTTTTATGGAAATCAGTTTAGGAGAAGCTACTAAACTCCTAGATAATATTATGGTTAATTATTCTCAATGGCACACTGAAAGATCTACTAATAAAAAGGTGCATGTGATAGAAGAAATTAATGTTTTGAGTGGAAAGATGGATGAACTTATGAAATTTTTTGCTAGTAAGAGTGTTTCTTCTGATCCTAATGATATGCCTTTGTCTACTTTGATTGAGAATAATAATGAATCTATGGATGTGAATTTTGTTGGTAGGAATAATTTTGGTAACAACGCGTATAGAGGAAACTTTAATCCTAGGCCTTATCCTAGTAATTCCTCTAATAATTATGGTAATTCCTACAACAACTCTTATGGAAATTTTAATAAGATGCCCTATGAGTTTGAGACTAGTGTTAAAGAGTTTATGAATTCGCAAAAGAATTTCAATGCTTTGCTTGAAGAGAAATTGCTTAAAGTTGATGAATTGGCTAGGAACGTTGATAGAATTTCTCTTGATGTTGATTCTTTAAAACTTAGATCTATTCCTCCTAAGCATGATATCAATGAGTCTCTCAAAGCCATGAGAATTTCCATTGAAGAGTGCAAAGAAAGAACCGCTAGGATGCGTGCTAAGAAAGATTGCTTTATGAAAGCGTGTTCTTCAAATTTCTATGAAAATAAATATGAAGATCTAAAAGTTATTGATGTGTCCACTATTAAATCTTTGTTTTGCAATATGAATCTTTATAATTATGAGACTGAATATGATCCACCTTTACCTAGAAGGTGTTCCAAAAATTCGGAGTTTTTAGATCTTGATGCTAAAATTGATAAAAGTGGGATTGAAGAAATCAAAACGTTAGATATTAATAAACCCATTATTTTGGATTTCAAGGAATTTAATTATGATAATTGCTCTTTGATAGATTGTATTTCCTTGTTGCAATCCGTGCTAAATTCTCCTCATGCTTATAGTCAAAATAAAGCTTTTACCAAACATATCGTTGATGCCTTGATGCAATCTTATGAAGAAAAACTTGAGTTGGAAGTTTCTATTCCTAGAAAACTTTATGAAGAGTGGGAACCTACTATTAAAATTAAGATTAAGGATCATGAGTTCTATGCTTTATGTGATTTGGGTGCTAGTGTTTCCACTATCCCCAAAACTTTGTGCGATTTGCAAGATTTCCGTGATTTTGATGATTGCTCTCTAAACCTGCACCTTGCGGATTCCACTATTAAGAAACCTATGGGAAGAATTAATGATGTTCTTATTGTTGCAAATAGGAAGTATGTACCCGTAGATTTTATTGTTCTTGATATAGATTGCAATCCTTCATGTCCTATTATTCTTGGTAGACCTTTCCTTAGAACGATTGGTGCAATTATTGATATGAAGGAAGGGAATATTAGATTCCAATTTCCATTAAAGAAAGGCATGGAACACTTCCCTAGGAAGAAAATAAAATTACCATATGAATCTATTATGAGAGCCACTTATGGATTGCCTACCAAAGATGGCAATACCTAGATCTATCCTTGCTTTTATGCCTAGCTAGGGGCGTTAAACGATAGCGCTTGTTGGGAGGCAACCCAATTTTATTTTTAGTTTTTTCCTTTTTGCTTCTGTTTAGGAATAAATATTTGATCTAGCCTCTGGTTAGATGTGTTTTTATGTTTTAATTAGTGTTTGTGCCAAGTTAAACCTATAGGATCTTCTTGAATGATAGTTATTTGATCTTGCTGTAATTTCCAAAAACTAGCTGTTCACGAAAACAATTGTTAAAAATCACCAGAACGTGATAAAATACTGATTCAAATTGCTTCTGATCAATAAACAAATTGCCTAGATCGTCCTATTTTGGCTGAGTTTTTGGAGTTCCAGAAGTTTGCGTTAGTTACAGATTACTACAGACTGTTCTGTTTTTGACAGATTCTGTTTTTTGGTGTGTTGTTTGCTTATTTTGATGAATCTATGGCTAGTAAAATAGTTTATAAACCATAGGGAAGTTGGAATACAGTAGGTTTAACACCAATATAAATAAAGAATGAGTTCATTACAGTACCTTGAAGTGGTCTTTTGTTTTCCTTCGCTAACGGAGCTCACGAGATTTTTTGTTGAGTTTTGTGTTGTGAAGTTTTCAAGTTTTGGGTAAAAAAAGAATTGATGGATTATGGAACAAGGAGTGGCAAGAGCCTAAGCTTGGGGATGCCCATGGCACCCCCAAGATAATCTAAGGACACCAAAAAGCCAAAGCTTGGGGATGCCCCGGAAGGCATCCCCTCTTTCGTCTACTTCCATCGGTAACTTTACTTGGAGCTATATTTTTATTCACCACATGATTTTTTTTTCTTGGAGCGTCTTGTATGATTTGAGTGTTTGCTTTTTAGTTTACCACAATCATCCTTGCTGTACACACCTTTTGAGAGAGCCATACATGATTTGGAATTTGTTAGAATACTCTATGTGCTTCGCTTATATCTTTTGAGTTATATAGTTTTGCTCTAGTGCTTCACTTATATCTTTTAGAGCACGGTGGTGGATTTGTTTCATAGAAACTATTGATCTCTCATGCTTCACTTAGATTATTTTGAGAGTCTTAAATAGCATGGTAATTTTCTTAAATAATCCTAATAGGCTTGGTATTCAAGATTAGTAAAAACTTTCTTATGAGTGTGTTGAATGCTAAGAAAAGTTGATGCTTGATAATTGTTTTGAGATATAAAGATGGTGATATTAGGGTCATGCTAGTTGAGTAGTTGTGAATTTGAGAGATACTTGTGTTAAAGTTTGTGATTCCCGTAGCATGCATGTATGGTGAACCGTTATGTGATGAAGTCGGAGCATGATTTATTTATTGATTGTCTTCCTTATGAGTGGCGGTCGGGGACGAGCGATGGTCGTTTCCTACCAATCTATCCCCTAGGAGCATGAGCGTAATACTTTTCTTTGATAACTTGTAGATTTTTGCAATAAGTATATGAGTTCTTTATGACTAATGTTGAGTCCATGGATTATACGCACCCTTCTTCCTTCCACCATTGCTAGCCTCTCTAATACCGCACACTTTTCACCGGTATCATACACCCACCATAAACCTTCCTCAAAACAGCCACCATACCTACCTATCATGGCATTTCCATAGCCATTCCGAGATATATTGCCATGCAATTTCCACAGTTCCGTTTATTATGCCACGCTCCATCATTGTCATATTGCTTTGCATGATCATGTAGTTGACATCGTATTTGTGGCAAAGCCACCATTCATAATTCTTTCATACACGTCACTCTTGATTCATTGCATATCCCGGTACACCGCCGGAGGCATTCATATAGAGTCATATTTTGTTCTAAGTATCGAGTTCTAATTGTTGAGTTGTAAGAAAATAGAAGTGTGGTGATCTTCATTTTTAGAGCATTGTCCCAAGTGAGGAAAAGGATGATGGAGACTATGATTCCCCCACAAGTCGGGATGAGACTCCGGACGAAAAATAAAAAAAATAAAAAAAAGAGGCCATCAGAAAAGGCCCAAATAAAAAAAATGAGAGAAAAAGAGAGAAGGGACAATGTTACTATCCTTTTACCACACTTGTGCTTCAAAGTAGCACCATGATCTTCATGATAGAGAGTCTCTCATTTTGTCACTTTCATATACTAGTGGGAATTTTTCATTATAGAACTTGGCTTGTATATTCCAATGATGGGCTTCCTCAAAATGCCCTAGGTCTTCGTGAGCAAGCGAGTTGGATGCACACCCACTTAGTTTCTTTTGTTGAGCTTTCATATACTTATAGCTCTAGTGCATCCGTTGCATGGCAATCCCTACTCACTCACATTGATATCTATTGATGGGCATCTCCATAGCCCGTTGATACGCCTAGTTGATGTGAGACTATCTTCTCCCTTTTTTGTCTTCTCCACAACCACCATTCTATTCCACATATAGTGCTATGTCCATGGCTCACGCTCATGTATTGTGTGAAGATTGAAAAAGTTTGAGAACGTCAAAAGTATGAAACAATTGCTTGGCTTGTCATCGGGGTTGTGCATGATTTAAATACTTTGTGTGGTGAAGATAGAGCATAGCCAGACTATATGATTTTGTAGGGATAACTTTCTTTGGCCATGTTATTTTGAGAAGACATAATTTCTTTGTTAGTATGCTTGAAGTATTATTATTTTTATGTCAATATTAAACTTTTGTCTTGAATCTTTCGAATCTGAATATTCATACCACAATTAAGAATAATTACATTGAAATTATGCCAAGTAGCACTCCGCATCAAAAAAAATTATCATTTACCTACTCGAGGACGAGCAAGAATTAAGCTTGGGGATGCTTGATACGTCTCCAACGTATCTATAATTTTTTATTGCTCCATGCTATATTATCTACTGTTTTGGACATTATTGGGCTTTATTATTCACTTTTATATTACTAGCAAACATGCATGTGCGTTGCAACGGGAGTAAAATCACACTCCTGTCACAATAAGCACGACTCAAGACCCCTTCGCAGGTCCATGTTATCTATTTGAACATAGTGTCTCATCCGTGTTGTCGCTTATTCTTCTTCCAACCTTCACCGATCATGTCACGGTGTCCAAGTGATCGCAGTGCGTCCTAACATGGTCAACCCCAAGGTGATAATTACGGCCACCGCACTCATACCTGTCACTAAACCACGCCATCACAAGTCAATGTCTAATAGATTTAAAACTAATATCGTCGAGCTAGGCATGACAGGTGTCCTTCCCGAGCTATGTCCTACGCCTAGTTCATACACCATCCCTCTTACGCCCTCTCGGTTTAAAATGGTATTTTTTAAAAATGCATCAACATTCTATTTTAAACACAAACACTTTTTAAATCACATAATATTTTAAAGAGAGTGGATATTTTTTAAATTGCGAATATTTTTAAGCATGTGAACACTTTTTAGAGTTACATGTTTTTTCATTTTGAGAAAAGAGTTAGTATTTTGTAAATTATAGAAACATTATTTTGATAAATGAACACTTTTGTTAGCACTACACAAATATTTTAAGATGCATAAATGACACAAAAACAATTAAAGATGAGCACTTTTTATGAGTAATTGGATAATTGGATTTGGAGTGCAAGGTATGCACGCCCAAGCTTTTCTCCTTAACAGGCATGAGGGGCATTTTTTTTTATTCCTTTCTTTTCGGAGGCAAGACGAACTAATATTTTTTCTTGAGGTAAGGCTAAATTTATTCCTCCATTCTTTTAATACCTTTTCCTTCGTCAGGCACAAGGGGAATTTTCCTCTTTTTATTTCTTTCCTTTCGGAGATAAAGCGGACTTTATTCCTTCATTTAATTATTTTCCTTCTTGAGGCAAGGCTATATTTATTCCCCCTTTTAATTTCTTTCCTTTCCTGAGTGAAGACTGACTTTTCTTCTTTTATTTCCTTCCGTTCTTAGAGGCTTCTGCTATAAGCAAGCTGGGATTATTAAACAGAAGAAAGAATCCACTTTTGTACGTACAAATGTGTCCTAGCTTGGTGGATCGTACGAGTTGTGAAGGCAAGCAGGTTCAGGGTTCGATCCCCAAGTGCACTTGAATTAGTACTACCTCGCATATATGTTTTTAAACGAAAGCGTATTGTGACGGTGAACCCACGGAGTCAATCCGTACTTTATTATTATAGCACAAATGCCCGTGCGTTGCAATGGGGGAAATAGTTTATATTCAAGTTTATCTATAACAATATATGCAAAAATACATTCATTGTTCATGCAAATTTTATTCAATTTTTTCAACATCCAAAATTATCAAAATAGGACATGCTCTGTGCATTGCAACGGGAGAAAAAAAAAGGTTGACATGCTTCGCTGCAAAGCAAACGTATTGTGACGGTGAACCCACGGAGTCAATCCGTACTTTATTATTATAGCACAAATGCTCTGTGCATTGCAACGGGATTCCTTGGGGCTCTAGTTCGAAACTTGGGACATGAATCCTAGTAAACTAATCAGATGACAACCTTATCTTTTAGATTACCATAATACTAATAAAATTATCATACACATGGGCACCGACATTAAAAGGTAAAAATGTGGTATACTTTGTCGGACGTCCAGGCATGCATGGTGTGGTAACCGTGATGTCCCATCGTATAGATATTCTTACTTTCTGTTTTGCTTAGTCTGTTGCACCTCAATTCACAGCTAGACTGGCTAGACGTAATTTTCTTTTTTTCTGGCTTTAATGGACGTGCAAGCATATATGTTTATGCCAGGTGTTCTCTAACCAGTGTATATATGTTAGTCCAACATTGTCTAATCCTTATCCGTACATGTATGATGTTTATTTTCTTTTTAGTTTCGCCTCCTCGTGGATACTATGAATTCGTGAGGGACAAAAACAGAATATTTTTTTGTGAACAAGACAAAAACAGAGTTAAATTCAACCTTAAAATAAAAAATGTAGCATCAAATTCTCTAAGAGAATGAACATATCTGTGCACGCTAACACGTCTCGGAGATTCCTTTTTTTTTTTTGAGGATCGTCTCGGAGATTCCCTAAAAAAATAAGTCTTGGAGATATTTGGTGACACCCTCGCTAGCTAACACGTCTCAGAGTTGAAAGGAGGAAAACTCAACATGGGTGCACGCGGGCTGATTTTCTCTTTTGAGAGCCACGTTGGCTAGGTAGTAGTAGAAATCAGCGCGTCAGCTGGGCATCCATGCTGCTTTTTTAAATTTCAATCGCCTCTCCCTCTTTGATCCTCCCGGGTACCGAATGTGATGCATGGCATCTTTTCTTATCATATCTGACCCCTCGCTGCTTTTGTTGGCTTGTTGATTCCGGAAACATCAAATGTATATAAGTTGCTAGGATTTAGTATGAACGGGCAAGGTGGGACTATTAATTAGAATCTCAAATTTTTTCCTTTGCTGCAGTCGTAATGGAGGGCAGGGCAGTTCGTGAGGTACGGGCCTGTAACAAAACTTTTGGCCCATTGACTGTGACGCCCAACTGGGCTGCTGCGGACAGAATTTTAGACGCCAGCCGTTAATTAGTACCACTAACGTAAATTTAGTACCACCTCGGATATGTTTAAAATTCAATCTAAAAGCGTAAAATCACGAAAAGAAGCGTATTGTGACGGTGAACCCGACAAAGTCAATCCGTGCTTTATTATTATTATTATTATTATTATTATTATTATTATTATTATATTATATATTATATATAATATATATATATATATATTAAGGAGAGATTAATTATTATTATATATAGGGATAGATGTGGAACAGATTTGCTGAAACTAAAGAACGGCAGCGGCGCGACATGGTGAACATAAGTGGCGCTGGTGAAGCAGCTTACGAAAGCGTATTGTGACGGTGAACCCACGGAGTCAATCCGTGTTTTATTATTATTAGGGATAGATGTGGAACAGATTTGCTGTAACTAAAGAACGGCAGCGGCGCGACATGCTGAACATAAGTGGCGCTGGTGAAGCAGCTCTGTAGTGACCGTGCCGGCGAACGGGGGTGTAGACGACGGGCCGAACGCCAAGGGGTACAAATCACCGATGGAATTACAACGCAGGATCACCGCCCTGGTCTTGAGGTCCTTGACAGAAAAACCAGAGATGTCAAATTCGACAGAAACAGGGTTGTCACTGCAAAGCTGGCGTACTTAAAGAAGCTTTTTGATCAAAGAAGGGGCAACCAAAACATTGCAGAGAAATGCCAGCAATCAAAGACCCGGTGCCAGCGCGTGATCGGAAGGTGTACACCAATCCCAACAATTATATGAGAATGAGTGGTGGAAGGGAGAAGGGAGTGGAGATAGACATGTGTGACGCCGCACCGGAGTCCAGGTACTAGTCGGAGGTGCTGCCAGACGACGAGGGCCCCACGATGGCGCTGTGGAGAGCACCTTGGAGGGACGCCATCTCCCACGGTTGGGTGGGTGCAGCATAGGCGATGGCGCCTGGAGGCGCGGTATATCCTGGTGGAGCCCCGTAGAGAGTTGCCGCGGTGTAGCCGTGGAGGACGTAGGGCCCGTACCCGTGAGCACTAGGCGGAAACTTGGACAGCGCAGCGTACATGGCCTGCTGTGGTGGCGTACCGGGGCGAGGGCCAAGGACACTGGAGCCCGACACACACCAAGGCATGGGCCATGCCTGGACAAGCCCAGTAGAAGAGTTGGAGCCCCCTACATCACAACATACATCAAGCAGCTCCGACAAGAGAGTGGTGTTGAGCCAGTGAACGACGACGCGGTCTGCCATCTCCCACTTGGGAACGTTGGAGCGCTGAACCGCCTCGGCGTCGACGTGGTCGCAGAGGCCGAACATGCCGATCACCGTGTCGAACTGGCGACTACTTTACAACTGAGGCTGGTTTACAACTGCTGTACGTACAGTCTATCACACATGTTCATTTTTGGTACAGTAGAAATGGAAGCTAGGGGGATTTAACTTTTCATAAACTAGTAGAGCATGTGTTTGCGTACGATTATATGCACCAGGGAAGATTAGACAAAGCGCTACATGTTATGCATCAACATGATACTTGCTGACTGTTCAATCCCTAACCTCTTGGTACGTAGCCTAATACTCTGTAACTTCAACTGTTCTTCAGGTAAGTGTGAGAATATTCAGTCGTGGTGGGAAGGAGGAAGATTGTCAGGCCCCAAGTCGAATCGACCTGACACCTCAAGCTACAGCCAAATATTCAGAGTTGAGAAAACAGAGCAAAAGCAGAGGAAGCGACAGAAAAATATTCAGAGCAGACCAGAGGATTAGAGTTGAGAAAACAGAGCAAAAGCAGAGCTTGATACATGCAAGTATTCAGAGTTTAGAAAGCAGAGCTGCATGCAAGCACAATTGCAGTCTATCTGTGTATGTATCAGTTCTGATTGTCCACTGCCTTCTGCCTTCACCCTCGTTGATAATTGCAGGCTCAAGAGACAGAATGAATTGACGGGGTCCATCATCAAGGGGTCTCCGGCAGGTAAGCTTCACAAGTCAAATACGTACATATATAGACCATCAGTATATCAAGGTACTAGTATCTCATTTGTCCTCAACAGCATCTTTCCCAGCACCTTCCTCGGGTCTCACCTTGGCCTTCTCCAGCATCTCCAATCCTGGCTGTGTTTGCCCGCTCTGCCCTTGCCCAAGAAAACAGGGCTTCTGCAAGGCGTGCGGCATCATGCTCCAGCATCCCCTACCTGCACATAATTAGGTGTCCACTTAAAGAAGCTGAACCTTTAACGCAAGTACACAACTACCGCACATCTCCATTTTCTAAATCAACCCCACACTCAACCTGATATGTTAGAAGCTCCCATAATCCTTAGAGTAGAAAATTGCTGGCTTTGATTCCCCAGTCAAAGGCTAATAAAAAGACTAGAGGTAGGTACCAGCTTCTATACTTCATGAATTCATGAATATATAGTGGTCAAGTACCAATGTAGGCACCACAAATAAACAGGGAAAGCCATATAGTATCAATTTTAATTTTGACTATATCACACTTCTTTCAACGATAATACACATAGGAAAAGAAAGAAACCGATAAATAAGGGATTATGGAGAGCTTCAGTTTGTCAATCCAGATATGAAATCATGAATCAAACTTCAGACAGAAGGTACTGACTCCTCACCTTTACATCACATTTTTCATACATAAACATGCCATAGCTGATACCTTTTTCGCCTGTTAGATCTGCTGGACATATCATGTACGAGATGGATGTGGATGGCAGCCAGGATATAGCTGCACCGTCAGAGAAAAATAACACTAAATGGAAATGGAACTCTAAGAGGCAAAAAGGGAAATGCCAAAAACCAGCTGCATACTCTGGTTCTCCAAATGCTACAAGTAATGGGTAAAATCAACCATACGAAGATAAGATGGTCACACAATTTCATAATAAACAGAGTTTGGCCCCTCCTCCTTTTTCCGGGCTTGAGACCAGCTATGCAACATGAAGCGTACCATCATCTTAGCATAGGCGGAGTTACACCCCCACTCCACACACCCCCATATACACATCAAACCCACCTAAACCAAAAACTAAAACCCAAAGAACAGGACACACACAACACACGAAGGCACAATCTCCAATACCAAGACCCAAGATAGAAACCTAAACGACACACACCAAATAAATGGTAAAGAAAACCCAAGACCCTCTTTTAGAATTCTTTTTGTCAGTGAACAACGAAGCAACAGACTACTCGACCCTCAAAACAAACTTTTTTTTGTGTCTGTTTTTTCCATTACTACAAAAGGCAGAGAAACAAACTTTTTTTGTGATTTTCATTTTCTCTTACTACAAAAGGCAGTAAAACAAACAAGCATTTTTTAATTTTTTATTCTGCTAAAAAAAAAGAGAACATAGCAAAAAAAAACTCTTCTTTTTAGTTTGTGCGGCTTTTCCATTTCTTGCAAAGATAGTAAAATAAGTAGATATTTTTTGTGCTTTTTTCCTTTGCTTAAAAGACAATAAATAGAGCAAAAAAACGGAAGCCTCCCAATCCCTTTTCTTTTTCTGCGGTGATTTGTTAACACTGCTGCCCGCCTGCATAAATGGAGTAACTCTCAGAAAATGTATTTGTGGAGTATCAATGGTTACTATTTAAAACAATGAAAAAATAGCACGCTATAGCGTCCCGAGCAATATCTCGCTAAATAAATCGATGTACAATATCTCTCTAATAGCGTATTTTAAGGGCCACGCTATTTTGTCATAGCATGTTATTTTTTTCTTTGATTTAAAATGATGAGAAAAATACATGTATCGTGCGTGCAGATTTGTAATTGCTTTTTTTTACAGTTGATTGGCAGTTCCTTTTATTTAATCTAGCCTAAAAAGGAAAAAAAACAAGGTGCAGATAAATACTCTACTTAGATAGGAAGTGTACGTACCTTGTTTCGTGGAGGTGGAGTTGCATGGCTAGATTAGCTCAATCGGTGTTTTAATCTGGGGAAAAAAGGAAAAGGAGATCCGTGAGATACACGGCTAGCGCTGCCCATGGAGATCAGCACTGAGGAATAAATAAATATACACTTGGTTACCTCCGACGCCAGTTCTCTGTAGCCCTTGGTATGATAGAATGCTCGACACGGTTGGGAAGCATATCCATTGCCTTCCTCACCGTTTCCTTAGCCTTCTCGTCGTCCGCACGAGGGGCATATAAAGTGACGACGACTCTCTTAAGCAAAGGGAGGTTCCCTAGGCTAGCAAAGTCAAAGCCAAAGCTAATGCCATCATCACTGGACTGTGCTACCACCTCAAACTGGAGTGATTCAAGGACCGGCATATCCCCCTCTTGAAACGAGTCAAGCGTTGCTTCTGTCCTGAAGAACCTCAGCTTGGGGAACGCACCAATGGTGTCATGGTGGAGAGTTGACACCGTCTCCAGCTTGAGGGCAACAAGCTCTCGAAAACTTCCAAAGACCTCCAGTTCTGGACTGCATACATGCAGTTTTAAATGGGACAGGTTCGGAAGAAGCGAGGGATTGATCCTCGCCACCATCCCAGGTTCTAGGTAGGACATGTGTAGAACACGTATTTGTGGAGACAGAACAATCCGTTCCCAGGGGTTCTCTTCGTGACTGGAATCTCTACACCCGACAACTAAATCAATGTCTATGACTTGGATCTTGCTCAGTTTGGCTACAGACTCGGCCCAACTATTCATTCTGCTACCACCATATACATATACGCTTTTAAAAATGTGGAGCTTCCTCAACTCTGTCAGCTTGCCCAGCTCTGTCACAAAGTTGGAGTGCCCATGAACTCGTCCTAGGCACAGCTCTTCCAGAGATGTCAAATTTCCGATCCAGTATGGCACTTCAATGTCTGTTTCGCAGATGTTCAAGCACTTCAGTTCACTTAATCGACCAATACTCTCTGGAAGTTCACTTATGCTATTTCTACCCAAGTCCAATACCAGCAAGAACTTCAGATGTCCTATTTCCTTTGGGAGCTCACTGATACCAATCCTCCCTAGTTTGAGGTGCCTCAAGTGAACTAACTTTCCAACATGCTCAAGCTTATAGCTACACTTATCCAAAGTGTCATTGCCTTCCAAAGCTAGGACACGCAAAACTTGAAAGCATGAAAGTGATGGCAACAAATCAACACTGCACATGGCATTAAATGACCTTGCTTGTAATGTTGACGTGCTAGCCAGGGGCTGGGCTCTACGATGAACAACTAGCCTACGAGCATTGCGATGTGAAGTTGTATATTGCTCCTTACTATCCAATACAGTAACAAACTTTTCCTCCTTCGACAATAGGCATATCATATCAACCATCATGTCATGGACACGACACCCAGTTATGATGCCAATATGCTCATCTCCCTCTACCGCCATTATCATGCTTTTGTTCACCAGCTCGTTGAAGTACCTCTCACCAATCTCGAATAGTCCTACCCCTGGTTCCTCATGGATAAAACCTTCGGCGACCCACTTCCATATCAAACTATCTTTTTCGATCAGATGATCTTCAGGATATATGCTCAGATACAATAAGCAAGTCTTGAGGTGACAAGGTAGATCATAATAGCTAAATAAAAGTATTTTCCTCGTGTTCTCCACGTCTTCATTTTCTTCATGCCCAAAACCAATTGAAGTGTATACCTTAGACCAAAACTCCACAGGTTTACCAGCAAGCAAACTAGCTATTGTGATTATAGCCAATGGTATACCACCACATTTATGTAAAATTTTATCATATACCACTGCTGGAAGATGATTATTCCATTCTATTGCAGCACAAGATAATCTTCTATGAAATAAATCCTTGGATAAATCAAGAGAAAGTGGTTGTAGCTTGTATACTTCACTGGCCATTGTGGCAACTTCGAGTGTACGAGTAGTTGTGATTATCCTGCTTCCACAATTGTTACACACCAAAGCGGTCTTGACCAGCTCCCATGTTTTTTTTATCCCATATGTCATCAGTGACAATCAAGTACCTGTCATTGCCATCCATAGCGCAAGGGATATAACAGATTAGTGGAAATATTTTATAGGGCCCCTAATATTCAAAATATCTTTAAAATGAGGATGCATGCATGTTAGCCTACTTGTTGAGGAATCTAAAGTTGCATTGTTGAATCAGGACATGGAGGGGGCTAGGAGAGAGACATGTATGCAAGTGCGGAGTTTAATTCCATTTCATCGTCCAAAATTATAGTTTTGATTAACACATTTCCCAATCTAGATTCTTTCAACTATTAGATATATTTTTGAATTGACATCAATTGTAAGAAATTCTAGAATATATGAAACAACGATGAAGATTCGACGGAAGTCCCAACCCAAATTATGCGCGAGTAGAAAAACCTTGATACAATACATTATTATGCGCATACAAGTACACATTTTTTGCAAAATACACAAGAGTGATGATAGGACATCGAAACCCTCATCTTATAATATGTCTCAAACCAATTGTTCTACTCATTTCTTCTCAGGATTGACGCTATTCTCCCCCATTTACTATTTGATGTATCTGAAACTACATAAAAGGGTGCGTACCTTTTGTTCTCGAGTAATCCTTGGAGTTTGTTGATTAGCTGTCTTTCATCCAACTCCGGGTACTTTTGGCCGTCAATTTCAAGGAGTATGTCATTGAGAACTTTCTTCACGCTAGGGTTCCGTCCAACCGGAACAAAAGCACAGCAATCAAATTGCGCTTTAAGCTTATCATACACTGCTTTGGCAAGAGTTGTCTTGCCAAGGCCTCCGAATCCGAAAATAGAGAGTATCTTGAGTTGCTTGGACGCATCAGCATCCCCATCACTCATCATATTGGTTAGCTCATTCAACGAATCATCAATACCAACGAGCTCTTTCTGGTCCTTGTATAAAGCCAATAGGCGAGGGTCAACCGGGGTTGCGCCAACAGGATTAGCAACCACGTCGTCGACCCTGTACCTATCACGTCGGTCAGCCGCCTCCTTGACGCGGACTTTGATGTCTCTGATCTCATCAGAGATCTCATGGCGAGTCTTGCTCTTGCTGAACAAGTTCCCCATCTTCTTCATGAGCTTCTTGAGTTTGTGTGGCTTGATGGCTGGTTCAGCTCCCTCGACGCGCACCAGGAACTTGTCGACGACGTCCTCCATTCTGAATGACAAGTCCCTGACTTGGTTGGCCCAGAGCTTGACCTGCTCGTCGAGCTGGTCTCGCGGCACGTCCCCAACCTTGCGGAGGGCAGCATGCATGCTCTCTAGCTCTCTCTCTAGATACTCAACATCTTCCTTGACGCCCGTCTGGAGCTTGTACTCCTCCGTGAGGAGTTGGCCAAGCTTGAGGAGGAGGCTGCCCATGGCCCCCGTCGCGAGGTCCATGGTCGCTCTCAGCAGCTGGGTTGCTGGAGAATATGCTGCTATAGGCTGCAGATCTACTTGCTGCTGTTGGATTTGAGAAAGAATCTATCTATGAGAAAATAGAAGGAGATGGAGATTTGGGAGGGGACTCACCTCACGCACCTGCAGACTTGCTCATGGAGTCAGGGAAGTAGGGGACTAGTGGAGATGGGGAGGAGCTAAGGATGAAGAAGATGTGGCCATTCAGGGGACACTAGGGGAGGAGCAATTGAGAGGAGGAAGAAGACCTGGACGCGACCAGAGGGGAACGGGGCTCCAGATCGATCCTTAGAATTGGGCCTCTCCCTCTCCCTTCGCTGCTGGGCCCCGATCCCTATAAAAAATAATTTCGGCTTTTGAAAAGGGGTGGCCACAACTAAATGATTTTTCTTCTTTACCTAAAAAAAAAACAACTTGGCATCCCAAGACATGTTCAAACATACTCCCTCCGTAAAGAAATATAAGAGCGTTTAAATAACTAAAGTAGTGATCTAAACGTTTTTATATTAGTTTACAGAGGGAGTACAGTAGTTCTTTTATTGCACATCTAAATCATGACACCTCTTTCAGATCTGAATTTATGTTGTTTCTTTCTTCAGTTAGGTAGCTGGCTATTCTTATCAGTTGGGTGGGCCATTTGGGGCACAAGAAACCCAGCCGAACCTCCCTGTACAGATAGATGCAGGGGAATTTGAAAAGCAGGGCTTGCCATGGTTAGTTATAAACGGTGCAACAACTAAATCGTATCATGAATTGCAAGCATGGCTCAAGCCTTGAAGGCTCTCTATTTTTATCTTTTGTTATTTTACCTTCATGTACAGACATTTGAAAATTTACAAGCGGTAGGATAGTTACTGTTTTCCCTTGAAAAAACAAGTTCAGAAGAGTCTCCTTTTTTCCTGGAAAATTCACAAGAGTATGTTTCCTTCAACTTCTCCAATGCACAACTTGGACATTCACATCTGAATGAAACTTAGAGAGGAAATTATGGATGCTTGAAATTTTCTGAAAGTTCCAAATTCCTCAAGTCTGAGTTACTGCAAGTTTTAAAATTTCCCAAGTTCTAGAAATTCGAAAATTTGGAGCTGGATTTTCCAGAAGTTAATGGAAAGTTTGACCAAGGGATGACTTTCCCAAAAAGCAAATAACACCTGGTCGGAAATGGCCCACTGAGGGACTAACTGGCGGGTGACTGCCAATTAGCATCGCCAGACCAGGAGCTTAACCTTCTCTTCTCAACAGATAAAAAAGGAACCAGATCATCTATCAGCCGGCAAAAACCATGCGTAATTCTCGGTAAATTCCCCTTTGTGGCATGTATGGCACGCTGAACATTTTCCGAATAAATAGATATACCTCGAAAATATATACAAATCTTGGACTGAGCTTATGCACAAATTCATATCCTAGAAATTCCCACTTGTCTGCACACAGAGAGATCATATTGTCTATCAACAACTGCTATTCTCCTTGGCTCGAAGTTGGAAATTCAGAAGTGCCTTTTTTTTTGTGAAATTCGGTAGAATATTTTTCCTTCAACTTCTCCGGTGTACACTTTGGAGAGATCAAGCAAAATCAGAGGCCACATACTTGACTACACTGAGATTTTGCCTTCCGCTATACAAACAAAACTCGATTTGTAGCGAGGTTTCATCACCCTGCAGAACATACAGCATGAATCTTAGGCAAGCCCTTCCAGTTCAAAGAGCATCCTCCATCACACAATCCTTTACTAACCTTGCTATGTCTTATGCTCCAGCAGACTATCCCAGCGGCTTTTGAGGATCTCGTAAGCGTCTGGACAGGGAAGAGCTATTACAGAGGAGGAGCTGCCGTTAGTCGACAGCTCGACCACCAGACCCAACCGCAGCAGCGTCTCCATAGCTTTGTCGATAGGCATTTCAATCTACAAGGATATCAGAACCATGCTTAATGATTTCACGACAACCGCAGAATACATGAATAGAAGGTGTCGACTCCCAACCTTAGCATTAAACTTCTCATACATAAACTGTTCGCACATATCCCTGATGCTTGCGCGAGATGACACCTGCACGGATGGAATCAGGACAAGGAATCAGTAAATTAAATGTGACAAGTCTCAAGTAGTAAAAGCAGCAAGGCATACCTTATTTCTGCCAAGTAACATAGCATATGCCAGGAGTGCTTCTTTATACTGTACGAAAAGAGCAGATGAGGGGATTTTCTTGCTCAAATAGTGAGTCAAAATGCATAAAAGTTATGCTTTGGGCTGTTCATTAAATGTTACCTGTTGTTGCTCGGAAGCATCAAGAAGAAAGTAAACTGAACCAAAGCCACTTGCTAATGTCTTTTCGTAGAGCGTCTTATTGACCAAAAGCTGAGAAGAGGTATTGATGTCAAACAAACTATATCTTCTGTCGCACTGAGAAGCACATAAAAACCTTGGTTTCCTAAAGACATTAACTTAACAAGCTTTGCCATTTAAAATTGTATCATTGTTTTTATGCATGTACTCATGAGTCAGTACTGTTGAAGTGTATATGTGGATTTCCTAACCCTTTCCATCAGTTCGGACTATTGGTTGCGTTGGCTAGTGCATGAAGCTTAACAAGTAGTCCCTCTGTAAACTAATATAAGAGCATTTAGATCACTAAAGTAGTGATCTAAACGCTCTTATATTAGTTTACGGAGGGAGTACTAGCATACTAGCTATGTCTGTCCCCCTTTGCAAATCGAACCATATAAACACTTTCACTATTATGCAAATATAGATTAATATAAATGATCTACCTGGTATCTATCTCTGGTCTGTTTGTATCCCAGAGTCACACGGAACACGAGTATTGCAAGTGCAGTAAAAGCAGCTAGATCAAGAAGGAAAGCTGACCTGCATTACATACCATGGAAGAAATGCAAACAACGTTACTTGTTTTGAGAAAATAAGAAATAATTCTCTAATATTACTGATGCAAACTACATACTTACGGAGATGAGGCTAAACTCTCAAATTTGTAGTTGACAACATATGCCAACAATCCTATAACGGTAGCTATATCAAGCCTTACCTGTATTAAGGAAAATGTTATCTCAACAACCCAAAGTGCAGGAGTGAAAAATGAAAAGGAGAAAACAAAAGATTCAAGAGGGAATTACTGTATCAAGGATGCGGAATGACAACTTTTTGTGAGGGAAAACCACCTGTAGACAAGCGTAATTACTATGATATTTAGCACTATTCTCTTAACGCAGAAGATATACATTTCTCTTGTGTTTTCTCGAAATATAAAGTACTATGATGCTAAATATATTCTTAATAGTGCATAGGCTTTTGGATGCACCGTCAGATTGTCAGTACTGAAATCTGCATTGAAGAGTTTGTCCAATTTTTTCATCTTAATAATAGATAGAGACTATGAGCATTGTACTTTAGATGTAGGTAAACCAAATGTGCCCATGAGACTGATGCACTTACTGGCAGATCTGGGATGGGTATTTTCTCGTAAATTTTCAATTGCGGCGGCAGCATCTGCATCTCAGAGCTCTCCTTCTCATTACTTTGAGCAGAATCATCGGAATAAAGTATGATCAGTTCTTCGAATGCTGGTTCCTGGCAAATAACTAAATGGAATTATGTCTCTTCGTTGCAGACTATTTTGATAAAGTAACATTTATGTAGCTTATGAGCATCCCAAACCCACGGTAAGTACAAAGAGAATAACAGATAATCATCTGAATATTGTCAGTTTGCAGCTAATGAAAAAATGTCTCAGACATTTGGGGAAAATGTTGTGTCCATGATTTGTTTACATTTAATTATTTCTTATGCTTATGCTTCATCACGCAAGGTCCTTCATGGTCATATATGAGACTACAGAGTGCAAGCCAGTTCTATTTGCACATGAAGCAGGATTCGATGATATAATAGTGCTCGAAGCTTCGAACCACTCTACCCTCTCTTTTTCACACAACATGGTGAATACTTCACAATCATAATATAAATAGTCATGTTCATAACCTACTGGTAAGAGAAGGTGTTCAGATATCAAATACCAAATACCTGGAGAGTAGACTTGGCAAATAAAATGCCAAAAGAAGCTTTTATTATCTCCCAAATATTGTTGTCACAAGCTTCTCTGCTTGCTGGCTCCCATATGTTTGCAAGGGTAATTCTAGGCAGAAAATTTGGCCTGAAGCAAAAGCAGAATATACCTCATAAATTCATAAACATATAGCGGTCAAGTACCAAATATGCACCCCAAATAAACGAGGAAAACCCTGTAGTATGAATTTTAATGTTGATTATATCGCATTTCAACGATACTAATATACATAGGAAAAGAAAGAAACCGATAAATACGGGTGACAGCAATACTTCTGGGGTTCTTGTGGCATAGAAGGATGTACGCAAAGGAAAATAAGAATTTATAATTAGCAAGTGGTTATGAGGTTATATACTTACAGTCAAACCCTGGTCTCCGCTAGTACTAATGCTAGATTTGCCTAAGTTCATATAAAGCAGAAGCAAAGATATGCCCCTAAAATAGCATACGAAAACCAGCATCTACTCGGAATCTAACCTCACATAGCCTTCAGATTGTTTTGCTTCAGTATCAGATTTCAGTGTTGCCTCTGGTAGAGAAGGAATTAATCCTGTCCATGTAAGCACTCTTCTTAGGAGTCTGCCACGAGGACCGACAGGTGAAAGAAATCCTTCATAACGAGAGACTGCCCTCTGTGCAGCAATCCAAATAGGAAGATCCGCATCTGGTAATTGATCTGGCGTAAGGTTGCCCCGAGAATAGTTTTCTATCAGCAACAGTGAGTTCTCTGCATAAGTATGCTCTTTCAGCCAGAGCTTCAATTTGTCAATCCAGATCTGAAATCCCGGGCTCCCTGTCGATTTTTTCAATGCCTGGTATGAACTAAAATAATCACATACAATTAGCTAAGAGTGCGGTACAGTCATGCTGAATCATAGAAATGACAGGTATAGCAGTCATTATGAGTTCAGACAAGAGAATAATACGTGAATATCAGTGTATTTGGCGTTATTTAGCCATGTTAGGAAATTCGCTGCATAAATTACCACAGTATATTTATGCTATCCTAAGTTGAATATTCTTGACAGCGCAGTTCACAACTATCTAAGGGAATACATGTATAACTAAATTCAGTCAGAGTGCGACTGAATGAGTTAAGTTGGAATGTGATTAAATGAGAGGTGAGCAAGACATACAGAATGCAATCAAATGGACTGTCATGAGGGGAAGATTGACTGACCTCATTGGTCCATTTCCCCAGGTTCCCCAAGGGTTTGGAAAGGCTGAAGAAAATATTCTGCAACAGTTTCGACTGCAGGTAATCAAGTTTCTCTACCAATAGTAGGCCCTTCTGGCTCTCGGTCGAATACCCACGCCTGCCAAGGTCAAGAATTAGTCGTACCACAGGAGCTCCATTTCCCTTTTGCGTATATGCAACAGACTACAAAGTCACAGGACCAAATTAAAACTCACCGGAATATGATGGCATTAGACTCGGCTGCCTTCTTCCAGTCGACGTAAACTGGCAGCGTCAGGAGGTAATCGCTGTTGAGGGAGTAGGTCAGGAGCAGGTCCTGGGCAGAGAGCTCTTCAAACTGTGCGTTGCGCAGGAGGTTCATGAAGGCGCGCTGGAAATGGGTCGCAAAGGCAACCCTTTTTGTGATCATCACACAAGCAAGAACCATGGTTAGCTAGCTAGTAGTGGCAGTACCAATTTCAATTGGTTGAGCAAGTATATAAGTGTAATAACAAAAGAGGATTAGAGTGGATTTTAGTACCTGGTGGGAGATATGGGAGCTGGATCCGGTGATAAGCCGAGCAGAGTCTTCCAGTCCAGGCTTCTGGAGAGAAACGACATCCTGTCGTCGTCGTCATCGCCGCCGTCCTGGGACATGCCGAAGAGCCCGGAGCCCCTGCCGTTCATCGATGACGACGCCCGGTTGCCGCCGGAGGCTTTGCCAGGCCCCTTCTCCTCGTCCTCCTCGTCCGGGAGCATGTAGTAGGCGCGCATCTGCTCGAGCGTCTCCTTGTGCTCCGCGTGCAGGACCGCGTCCAAGCACCTGCAGGGCACCAGCAAGGCCGTGTCAGTTCCCCCCATTCTATCTACACATGCCGATCTTTTTTTAGCGGAGGAGGGGCGCGGGAGTGAGTACTGGCCTCGCGAATCGCCTGAAGTCTTCGGCGGCGGTCGGGGAGGGGAAGAGGGAGAGGGCGGCGTCGAGCAGCGCCGCCTTGGGGACGGCGATGTAGCGCTGGCGCGGCACGTTGATGCCGCCCCCCTTGTCGTCCCCATCCTTCCCCCCGTCGCGCGTCTGCTGCTCGTGTTCTTGCTGCTCGCCGTCGACGGTGGCCGCGCAAACTCCGACGCCGTCTTGGGAGAAGGGGGGATCGGGATCGGGGCCGGCGTCGGCGCGGAGGGGCTCGAACTGGACCGGCGAGAGGTTGCCGACGGAGCAGCGGGCCGCGGTGGAGAACGAGGAGGGTATGGGGATCCTACTGGTGTAAGACGGCGCCGGCGCCGCGGAGAAGGAGGGGATCGGGACGGCGGCGGCCGCCGGCGCCGGTCTGGCGCCGTGGAGCAGCAGCATCCCTTCGTTGGCGCGAACCAACGGAACGGAACGGGTGGCGCCCGAAGGATAACGCCCCCGCGGAGGCGCGGCCCGCCACGTGGGGCTCCCCCTGCTGGGCCCGTGGACGGAGCCCATCACCGGCCCAGCCGACCCGCACGAAAGGCCCGAGTCCAGCCGGCCGGCCACATCCAGCCCCAATCCTCCCCCTCTGCCCGTCTCCGGCGACCGTGATCTGCTCTGCTCTGCTCCGGTGGTCTCCGCCGCCACGGTATGCGTCCCTCCCTCCCCCTCTCCCTCGCCGAGCCGGGCCGCGCCTCCTCGTGCTTCTACCCTCGGATCCGTTCTCCTCCCCTCAGCCAACCGCGCCGCACGCCGCCCCACTCCCGCTTGCGCCGCTGGCCGGCGCCGGCGCGCGCTCCTCTCCTTGCCCCCCGCACCTGGCCGCCGTCTTCGGTGGCCCGCCGCCCTCGGCCAACGCCCCCAACGGATCTGTAGCTAGCTCCTCTGCTAGTGCTATCTGTATTGCATTACTGAAACCGGTTGCTAGTGATTACTAACGAGTCCAACAAAATTGGTCCATTCCTGTTACTGAGTAGACACTTTGCTTGCTGCTAACTCACAATTTCCCATCACCATGTGATGTAGGACAACGCCAATTCTAGAACCGACTGCACAGCAGTTCCAGTTGCATTGTATTGTGGGCTAACTGAACCCAGTTTCGGGATCTCAAATACAAATAGAGGCCCCCATTTTCACAAGTTCCACGACGCAATTTTCATTCAGGCTAGCACTACATAATGATATTACCCTGTTAGGTGAATCACATCTTTTCTTAGACTGCTAGGCCAAAAACAATCAGGCTGTTATGCTTTGCTTGCCAGTTTGCTTTGCCAGTACCTGTCCGGCGGTTCCATCCACCGATCCTGTCATACATGGTAGTACATCTGGCTTGATAATCTTCTGCATTTCCTCTACATTACAGGAACTTAATACACATCTGCCGCAGAACCCATGAGCAGGGGCGCCGCGGCGACCGGCAGCCTGCGGACGGCCCTCTCGTACTGCGTCCAGCAGGTGCGCAGCTACGACTACCACAACTACCTCTGCCTGCTCCACCTGCCGCCTGCCATGCGCAAGGCCGCGTTCACCTTCCGGGCCTTCAACGTCGAGACGGCCAAGGCCATGGACGTCGTGTCCGACCCCCGCAAGGGCCTCATGCGCCTCCTCTGGTGGAAGGATGTGGTCGACAAGGTCTGCGCCGGCAAGAAGGTCGAGCACCCCGTCGCGCTCGCGCTCTCCTCGGTGCTCTCCGAGCACAAGGTCAGCAAGCACTGGCTCAAGCGGTCGCTGGAGGCCAGGATCAACGACGGGAACCGGGACGAGGACGCCATCCCTGAGAACGTCCCGGAGCTGGAGAGGTACGCGGAGGACACCCAGTCGACCATCCTGTACATGACGCTGCAGGCCGGCGGGATACAGTCCACTGTTGCTGACCATGCCGCCTCGCACATCGGCAAGGCGAGTGGGCTGCTGCTGCTGCTCAAGGCGCTGCCTCACCACGTGAGCAAGCAAGGGAAGATACCGTACATCCCGGCGAGTGTAGCCGAGGAGTGCGGGCTGCTTGCGCGGGAGGGTGGCCGGACAGAGGTCAGGATGGGCGACGCGCTCCCGGATGCAGTTTTCAAGGTTGCGTCTGTTGCCGAAGCTCACCTGCAGAAGGCGCGGGAGCTGGCCACGTCTGTGCCGGCAGAGGCGGTCCCCGTGCTCCTCCCAGCCGTGCCGGCCCAAGTCCTTCTGGATTCCCTGCGACGCCGCGAATTCAATGTCTTCGACTCGCGCTTGTCCAGTGGAGTCCATGGCATATCCCCTCTGTGGTACCAGCTGAAGCTCAACTGGCACGCGTGGCGAAACAAGTACTGAATTCATCCATGCCGTGTGAACCGTGTTTGTTGAAAGCGCGGTTCAGCATGCGTTTTAGCCCAGACTAAACCTGGGGTATCCATTTACGGGAATGTAATAAGCTTGATGATGAAGAAAAGCTCTGCTACCTGCTCCAACTGGCTGTTTCTGAGCAATTTTGATGTAGCTTCCTTTTTCATTGGGTACATGCTTTGTTGAGGGTTGTTTGTTTCGTTTGTATTCGAGTATCGACATGAGGTGGATGAATGTTATCTGTTGAGCTTGTCCTTTCAGTTGTTCCTTGCCCAGATTGTTCCAATACAAGGGGGGTCGATGGATCCTCTGGGATGTGGGGCTTGATTTGTTGCACTGCCATAGTTCAATATTCAGTGACCTCTGTTGCAGGAAGAGAACCCAAGAGAGAAAGGGTTAGGCAGCTACTCTGAGATGACTTGACAAGGATATGAACCTGATGCTTTAACTCCATTGGTGCAAGCTTCAGATGTGCGGCGCCCACTATGAAGGCATAAGCAGAAGTCATGATCACCTTCATTTCGATCTCAGATTTTCAGGTAATGCAGATATGTGTGGTTAAGGATCTACTCATATGTCTTGATTGCCGTATAGGTACTGTGAATTCAGTTATAAGATAATCAGGCTGGCTAACATTTTTTTTAGCATATTAGAATACTACTCCCTCCGTTCCGAATTACTTGTCGCAGAAATGAATGTATCTAGATGTATTTTAGTTCTAGATACATCCATTTCTGCGACGAGTAATTTGGAACGGAGGGAGTAGTTGCTAATGATTTGGTATAGAAAAATTCTTGCAAGCAATGTCATTGCATAAAGAAAAGAAGTTCCTCATTGTATCAGAAACTAGTGCCTATCTCAGCCTCATATTTGGCTTTCAGCAACTTTTTGTTTGACTTCCTTATCAGTCACAGTTAGGTACGACAGCACATCTCACTTTTCTCTATGATGTTTCTGTTTACATATTATTATGATCTAAAAGGAAACAAATAAAATGAGGTTGGCTGGTGGTTCTGATCATGCTCCTTGCACGGTGCTTCAGCTGTTGTTGGATTCATTGCTCCCCTGTTTCTCTTACTATTTCCTTTACCTTCTCTGGTGACTGAATTTTTACAGGTTGGTCCAAAGTCCAAATTTGCAATCAATTTGCGAAATACTTTACTCTTGCTGCAAAAACCTTAATGTTGATGTGTCAGCAACTGTTTGACCTGCTGTTTATTGCCTCCTTTTTATGCAGCCTTTCTTGACGACAAAATATATTCCCACAATTATTTACATTGCAGCTTTTCGCTTCTTTTGACAACCAGAACTGCTGTAAAGTTTGACAGTTGTATTACCATTTACCAGTCAACAGGATGTGTCTTGGGAAACATTGGCGGATGAGTGAAAATGTTCCCGAATGTCACGCAACTATGGAAGTGCTTAACTTTCCGAGGGCATTAAGAATAAATGGATAACACATATTGTTTCCTATAATTTCCTATAATCTGGAGGGTATGCAACATCTTGTGAGAGTTAGTCTGCAGTTTGAATTACAGCTCAATGAAATCTCTTGCATATATATCTTTTTTACGTTTGAAGTGCTACATGAAATATCTTGCATATATATCTTTTTTACATTTGAAGTGCTAAATGAAATCCCAAGTATTAATAACAGGGAGTCGATCATGTAACTTGCAATAACTTGAACCAACTACAACAGCAAAGAAGAATAAGATTTGCTGAGATAGAAAGTGCTTAGCTGGTCGGGTTTTTTTATACAGCTATTAGTACTTGGTCAGGTTTGTTTGCACTGTTGGTGGATCGAATGGTGACTTATTTTTTGCTTCCCCCTCTCCCCTATGTCAAGGTAACTGACATGCCCTCTTAGTTCTCGTAGGAATGTGTTTTAATACTGTGGTTGCTTCATTTTGTCTTCTACTTTATGACCTGAGCAAATCCTTTCATTTAATGACTTTAGCTGCAACTAAACCCTGCTGTGCAATGCTGATGGTTATTATTATTAGTTTTGTCTGCAGAAAACTCTAGCTAAGTTTAGCACATCTAGTTCGGAAGGCACGTCCTATTTATCTGATATCTCCTGAAATTGAAAAGGCTATGCATGTAGCTCTTGTCAAGGCAACTGAAACATATAGACTTAAACAACTGGCTATGCAACCACATCTTATTTGCCACTCTGAGGTTTGATAAGTTCAGCACCACGCACGAGAAGTCAATAAAGTAAGTATGCAAGTTGCAAACCTTGGGGTTTTAGAGACAAACACCTGTGCTCAATGCTTAAAAGTAACTCAACATAGCCCTTTTTCCATTGGGACCTTCACCCCTGCCTTTTTTTCTGGGTGTTTGGTCCCTGGTGGAGTAAACAGCAATCACTGGAGGAAGAAGCATTGTCCCCTTGCTTGCTGGTTGGCTCCACACCACATGCATATGCTTGCTTTGCCCCTGCCTTGGTAGTAGTAGTATATTATTGCTTGCTCCTGGCTGGGCAATGGCCTTCATGTGTGGTTGGGTCTATGCCCAGCTCAACTCATGAGTGTACTGCATTTGCAGCTTGGTCCTGGGCGCTGTATGTAGGCATGCCGTGGTAATTTCCTGGCAAGGAACAAAAGGCAATTATTGTTGCATTTGCTGCCACTGTAGACGGTAGCGCGATCCCGGCAGCCTGGTTTCGATCTGGCCGAATCACTGACAGATTTTTAACTAGTACTGTTGTAACTCCACACAGGATATTTCAGCTTGTGCTGTTGTAGTTAACCATTCATGATATCAAATTTCATTTTAACCGAAGCTTTCAGAAACCCTGATAACAGCAAACAATGTTTGCAATTTATATGTAAACATACCGTTTAGATGTACTCTACTCAATATTTTTTCTGTAGTGTGTCACATAAGGAAACACATAGTAAATGTGATGTGCACTCACGCAGGCATGCAGGGCTTGACATCACCCAGGAAAAAGTAGAAATGGAGTATGCTTGCAATCTGGTAGCTTCTTCCTTAAGCTTTGGTCAAAGGTGAGGGGAACATGTGCTCATAAGCTCAATCATAGCACCATGCTATTACTAGTTTGGAGTTAAGACTAACCTAAGCTAATGGCATACGGAAAGGATCGCTTGCTAGTTCTTCTGGCTTCAGTCGGCCCGCATACCCCAGGTAGAGAACATATTGAGTTGAACTTTTTGTCTCTTTTGTTTTTTCTCTAAGTTCTACCCTATCCATGATTCTTGAATCAGATATTCCAATATTTCATTTTTGCTGTTCTACAGATATACATTGAAGCTGTTTGGCCGCGACAAATGAAAATCATGTGAAGCAAGCTGGACAATAGCAAGGAGCGGAAATGGCATCTTCATCTGAACTGGGCCGGTGGCCTGCCCTTTGGATCTCAGTGCTTCAACTAATTACTGAGACTGGAGGAATAAAATGGGGTGATCTTGGCAAATGGTGGATCTGCCACATTCATCATTCCGTGGTACACATGGGATGAGCACAATAATGATGTAAGTACCAGGATCGTTTTCCCTTCCATTGCATATAGCTTCTCAATTCCTTTCTATTTGTTTTGTGTGCATCATTGTTCAGACACTATTATATTTTGCACGCGAGAGATATGCAGTGTGAAAACAGCATAGTAGAAGGGAGGATCAATTAGGAAGATAGAACAGAAGGGCTGCTGCGTGCATGATGGGTCCTCACATGAGAGCTTTCACGCAGGCATCATTTTATCTTCCACTGCAAACAAACATCACCATCGCCCATCTGTCCCTCCCTCCTCACTTAATTATTCCCTCCCGCCCCGCCCCCCTCGTCTCACCCTCTCGAGTTCCTGCCTTTTCCACACCATCTTTTCAACCTCATACACGCGCGCATAATTATATCATATTGTGTTCCCCCCGCTTTCTTCTCCTCTGACATTCCGGTCAGTACGCTTCATGCATGTGTTCCATCATGCCCGCTGCTTCGCACAAACTGAGCAGCATTGAGTGGTGAGAGGGGAGATTGCGGTGCGTGCATGGCTTGCGGTCAAGCATAGGGTTCGTTCTTGCATGCACTATATAAGCCAGCAGGCAGTCGGCCAGCCCGAAGCTAAGTTGGTGGGAGGCATGCATGTCATTGCTGCTCTTATGCGTGTTTGCCATCCTCTTAAAGCAGTGGCTGGGAAGCATGCATACATTCCCTGCTTCGCCGGTACCACTCAGGCCGCAAGGGGTCGCTGTCGATCTCATCCCGGCCGGGCTTTCTTGTCTCTAATGCTGTCATCTACTTGCTGCTTCAGCGTCATCCTTGGGCCATAATCACCAGCGCGTTATCTGTGGTAGGTGAGTTCCGTATATGCATTACTGTTCTTCCCTTATTGCTACGTCGTTGGTTAGCCTAGTTAATATCTCCGGGCTTGTGATTGACATTTACCTTTTCTTTTCATTCTTCTCCAGAAAGTCATTCCTTTACCTGTAGCTCTTTTTGTCGAAAAACACTTCGCCTTTGTGGCTCAGTATACGACCAGCCCAGGGCCCTAGATTATATGCTTTGCTTTTTAATCCCATTTCTTACCTTTGTAAGTTGCTGTTTGAATGTCTCATGAAACAAGAGTGACTGTTTTCCCTGAGTGGTAGAGCTATCCTGTTCCTATGAACACAAAGTACTTGTGATGTAGATAACTAGTTGGACAGAAGATTTTTGGTACCTGTCATTCTGTTAACATTACCTTCCATGCAGAGCTATATCTGAAGACATTATCACAGATACACATATATATGATGTCAAGTATATAGGTCATCCCTGTCAAATATATGATGTCAAGTTTAGTTAGTTCTCTTCTCTCTAGCATACCTATCCAACATCATATAAGCGGACTGTTCTGTATCATGATCTGGAGAAGTTCTTCCATATGCATGTCGGTTTTCTTCTCCACATATGTTTCTTATGATTGAAATTAAACGCTTTGTTGATCTAAGTTGTTTGGTTCTTTCCGGTCAGACTTTTAAATTTTCTTATTCTGCTCTGAGACTACTCATTCCCTGCGACTATGACGCCATGTTGAGTTTTCTGTTGTCTACATGTTTTTGGCGTCAGTTATTTGCTAGTACCCAGAATCGTAGCAGAGACCTACATTTCATCGCTGATTCTGTGAGTTATTGCAGGACTTTGACATAGAGAATGCTTGGTCTATAAGTGTTTATTTATTTATTTAGGTAGGATCATAGCAGAGTAGAACATAGCCTGTATCGAACTAGATAAAACAATGTGAAGAACATGTGAGACTAATATTTCAGGCCCATCCATATATATATATATATATATATATATATATATATATACCATAGCCCTTTGTTTTCTGTAAAAGAATTAGCTGATGATGAACTAAATGCATACTCACATGCATCCACATAGATAAGAAATGATGGCTCACCCTTCAGACCACAGAGGGAGAATGATTAGTCATACTTCTTAAGATTAAGTGTTTACGTTATTTACATCTTTGCCTAACTTATTTGAATGTAATATTATTGTCTTATGTGATCTAGTTATTCTGAACAATCTTTGCTAGATTAACTGGAAGATCTTCGCATTGTCATTTATACTTCTTAGCGTCTGTACATGGTTAAGTCTGCTGAATTTTTTTGTTCTCTGACATGTAAGGCTATGAGTATAAACATCTTCTTAACGGCAACAAATGTAGAAATAAATCTCTTGTTATAAAGATGAGCACTGTCGCTACGGTGTTCGAGCATATATATTGGCACAATTGTACATATCATTATCAAGTTCGTTGAAAGACCAACTGATTAAAATTACATAACTGAACCGTGTTGCCTTTTACAAATCATAATTCATGAAGCCTTTATATTCTCCATGATATTATTTCATATATATAGCAACACAGTGTGATATGTAATTGTATATTTAGTACAATGCCCCTGAAACACGTAAGCAGCACAACACTACACACAGCATATGTAATAGTCTTATTTACATGGCGTTATGTAACTCAAAATACTTATCTGTCCAATAATTGATATATGATCATCATCCTTATTGTAACTCCTTAATATAATAATTATAGATGGGATGCTAGTATATTCCATTGATGCCGCTGCTCATCACTTCCATGGATCAACTTGACTGCTCGATGTTGAGGTCGACGCGTAATCAGTTGCCAACTCTTGCGCCTTCTCGTTGAGCTGAAGAATGTCTCCTTCATGAGCATAATCGACACCCTTGGCCGCATCGTTACTAAGCTGAGACGCGACGAACTTGTCCAGAACTCTCCAGTCGGTGGCAGCTTGGTCGTCGACGGCATGGTCAATAAGTTGAACATGGTGGTGCTGGGCATGGTGCACATTGATTTGGTGATCGTCTGGCGATACCAAAAGAGAGTGGAAGGAAGAAGGGCTCTCTAGCTCGTGAGGAATGGTGTTGAGAACATGATGATGGTTTGGCATTTGGTATTGCAGCTTCAGCTCCCTCTTGTAGGTGCTGTTGAGCATCTGGAGGTGTTGTTCTTGCAGTGCCATGCTGTGGTGAGGCGGCATTCCTCTCATGGGAGAGTTGAGGTCATGCATGAAGGGCCCATCGTCATCGATGTACCAACATGGCGCATCATGGTCTAGGTCCCTTCTTGTTGTTGGTAATCTCTTCTTGAACACCCTGCATACTACCCACCCTTCTTCCTGAAAATTTGAAAATTAATTAGGCTATGTTGATTTGTAGAGCATCTTGCAGGTTTATATGTATGCGAGTCAAGATGGACAGAGATCAATGTATGTAAAGTGGAATACTATAGCTATAGCTTGCCTGTGGAGGGCCATTCTCATTGGTCTCGAGGCGGTACTCATGCATGATCCAGTCGGATTTCTGGCCATTGGGAGCTCTGCCCTTGTAATACACCAGGGTCTTCCTCATGCCAACCAGGCAGTGCTTTGCATAGATGGGTTTGTCCCTCCCCGTCGCCTTCCAGAAACCCGCCGCGGTAGCGCGGTTTGTCCGAGTCCCTGTCGGGTACTTCTTGTCCTTGTGGCTGAAGAAGTACCAGTCGCTCTGCTCCTCCTCAGGCCCTATCCTGCATTTCTCTGTACACAAATGAATGGTATAGAAGATCAGCAAAAACATACTATGTGGTCAAGGCTACACTAAGTTGTCATTGTACATTTTAATGTAAAAAAAGTTGTCATTGTACATTTAATTGGACTTCGTTAATTAATTGTGCATGTAATGTATATACCTTGGAGATCCCATGGCTCTATCTTGTAGAGATCAACATCCTTGATGACGTTTAGGTCGATCCTTCTGGACGCCACCTTCTTGCGGAGGTAGTAGTCCACGAGCTCCTCGTCAGTCGGGTGGAACCGAAAACCCGGAGGGACCTGCGGCTGTGTGTTGCTACCCATGTCGTCCGTTCAATTGACCGATGTATAACTATGCCTGCAAAATGTACGGAAATCTTTTTAATTACATAACTGTGGCGTGTGAGTAAAAACGAAGCATGCATGCAGTGCAGAGAAGATAGCAAAATATCAGATCAGGAAACATATTGCCCATCTATACATGTAGGCATGCATGCCTGTGTTAATTTAACTGAATTCGATGGAGATCGAGCAGGCAAGCATGCATGCCTAGATGTGTCTTGTGTGGGAAGCGTGCATGTGATAATGGACGGGTGAAAAGTAGTGGTAATGCTGGAGGAAAGCATGATCGTTTGTGTGACGCATGCATACTACACATGCCGAGAGGCACCACTCATTGCACCTTGTGGAATGTTCCCCGGCTTCTACTGCTCAAAGGTAGATCTCATCATACATGCATGTATGTATGTTTGTCCCTGATCTAGTTAGCTACTTGTATTTGCACTTGTATTAGTTTTTACATATAAGCACTTGTATTAGCTTAGGTCTCAGTCAAGGTGCTCATGCATCTATGATCATATGTGCTAGCTAGCTGGCTCTGGTGCACATGCTTTATGCCTGGATCAGATCTAAGTTGTAAGATCTATTTGGAGGAGACATTTAGCACCCATGGTGCATGGATGTGTATGTATAATGTTGCAAGTAAAAATACGCATGGTCATGTGCAAGGGAACATGCATGCATATACTCACTCCGTTCCATAATTCTTGTTGTGGTTTTAGTTCAAATTTGAACTAAAACCACGACAACAATTATGGAACGGAAGGGGTATATCCTTACTCATTTAATTACAAACATTTCAAGTTTAAATAAAGTAGACATGCACACACATCATCTCAACATGCATGTACTTACACGATATACATCGATCAGTGTGTGTTATATATGATAATATGATCCCTTTCCAGAATAATTTACATGTATATGTACAAACTTATCAGCACAAAGAAATATCAAGCATAGATTATGTAGCGGAACAAAACACATCATATCCATTCTCCACAAGAAAATAAAACATACAGACGCACTATATCCATCCTCCACAAGAAAATAAAACACACAAACACAATATATAATTGGGGAGCTGAAAATAAAAGGTGATAGCAAGCTCGTAGCTCACACAAGTTTCGAAATCAAATATGTAAATGATATCCATATATGTATGTGCGCTAGATTGAACTTGGATTTCGTCAACAAAAAAATTTACTCTCATGTGTACATATAGGTTTCGACAAATGATAAGCCCATATTGAAGAAGATGCAATCAATTAAATGTATGAAATTCTTGCGTCTATTAGTCTGCTAGTAATATACTCCCTCCGTTCGTATATATAAGACGTTCCGTTCCTAAATATAAGACGTTTTGGTAGTTCGAACTACCAAAACGTCTTATATTTAGGAACAGAGGGAGTATGTTGCATCTGTGATCAATTTTAACGTACTGTCAAACAGAACATCTCTACTTATCATATCATATATAGATAAGAGTTGATCTAGGGTTCCAGGGAAGACATGTTTTCAGGACAACTGAAATATATGTCTAGGTTTTATACCTTTGTTTGATCAATGGAGATCAGTGAGATGCGTGATGGAACCTTGTAGAAAGAAACCCAGAGATCTGTCTAGCTAGCTAGGGGAGCAGCAATACAATAGCTAGTAGACAGGGATGAGCTTTTTGTCTCGAGGCTTGTCTCTCTGATCTGCCTTTCTGATCCCTAATAACTCATTGTCTGGCTCAGATCCCAAGAAGAATGTCGACGACGACCACAGGGAAGAGCACGCGCACAACACAACAATAACAAACAACATCAGAAAAAGCTCACGGACCTTGAAGAATAACAAGACAAACTAAGAGCAACAAGAGATGAGGATGAATCTAGCTTAGCTAGCTCCTCTCAGAAGCACATGAAAAAGAAAACGTCATCAAGGATCAGCTCGGTCGTACATATACCTGCTGCCTAGCCGCAAGTGTTCGTCGGTCGATCGATCTGCATGCACCCTCCAGCAGAGTTCTTGGCTGATTGTTGGCTGCTGCTTCTTCCTCCTCCACCTCCTTCCCTTGATCCTGCTCAGCGGGTAGCCGCTGCGGGGAGGAGAGGGGGAGGGGGCTGCAGGAGAGGAGGAGGAGGAGAGAGAGTGGGGGAACGGGACGGGAACGGGGTTGATAAATGTAAGGGGGCAGAACGGGATAGGATGATCAGACGAAGGAAAAGCTTAGCACAAGGATTGATTAATCTATGGCCGCCATGGATCGGTTGACAGGCAGGCAGCTAAAGGTAGTAACAAGATTAATATCCAACCATCAAGGCTAGGCAGCGATCGATCCGATGAACCGCGGAGGATCGAGCTGCCTGGCTAGGGTGAAAGGGAGGGCAATGGAGGTGGTGGCGAGTGAGTGAGGGAGAGGGAGAGAGAGAGAGAGAGAGAGAGAGAGAGAGAGAGAGAGAGAGAGAGAGAGAGGTGGAGAAGAAGAAGACGTAGCAGAACAGCGACCCCCCTGGGGCCCACACGCAATGCTAGAAAAGAAAGAGGGAAAGGGACCCGACCACCCACCAAACAAATCCCTCCCGTCCACCCTTGTTGCCTCGCGCCATCATTCCCCTCCTTTTTCACTTTCTTTCCATAAAATATCCCTCCAAAAGCCCAATGCCAATTTGCTACTGCTCCTCTCCTCTCTTCTAGGGTTTGTGGCTAGCTTGATCCATCCATCCATCTGCCTAGTGCCTCCAAGTGTGATGGATACTATAGCTAGCACCATTCCCCTTCCTATGGCCATAAACCACAAGTCGCTCGTATATTTCGAGATTCAACTTTCACCATCAGTCTGTAGTCGAATAATGCGGAGGTTATGTATATGTATACCGCAAAATTTGAATCATCGAATATGCATTTGGAAGAAATTTAAAACGGTATGATCGGCTGGATACGCAACCCCCTTATATTGTGGGTTTAACCGTTGGACAAAGTTAAATCTCGAAACTCGGAATTTTAGGACCGGACTACGTAGTATGAAAAGAATTTGGGGGGTGTATCTTAAGGGTAGGACTTCGATCGGATATGTAAGTCTAGTCTTTGCAAGATAATGACATTTATACTCCTATCATGATGAGAACGGCTTTCGCCCGCAGTAGATCCCTCAAAATACTCATGTGATGAGTACTCGATCCGCCGCGCGATCTCATGTCTGCACACCGAAAGAGATGTTTTCGCGCCTTTACCGTGATCGAGATCCCTTTCTTAATTAGCTAGATCTTTTGTTTGAAACCAACGCCTCGAATTATCTTTCCCACACACACAAGAAACAACATTTGGAAATATCGTCGTTAACTTGCCTCCAATATCAACGACTATCTGCATTGACAATTGTTGGTATGTATGTTTATTTTTAAGAAGAAGAGTCTAATATAATTGCATGGTTCAATATGTGCCAAGTAGATAGAAAGCTAGGCATGCAGGTAGCAATCTCATGCGTGATAAGTGTTCATGTCCCTCCTCATTACATCCATCGTCGTCTCTGGCTATAGCTCCATCGTCATCCCACGTACCTGCCCTACCTAGGCTGTATGTGTAGAGCATAATGTGTGGGTCAAGCTTAGCCTGGGGGATGTAAATAATCATGTGCTTGTCCCTATGTATGACACTGATCATTAGTGATCATGCATGGTTCATGATCTACCCGGGCCGGCCGGCAGGTGCATTACAGCATTAGTTTGTACGTACACACGTAGAGTGATAGGAGAAGATGAAGACCACAAATGGCTAGAGCCCCATGTATATGGATAGGCATTCATACGGCAAACTTTGATCATATAGAGTTGATTGCCATCATTATTTCTATCAAAATGGAATTGCCGCGCCCGGCCTCTGCATACATGCAGCGAAATATTATTAGAACTGCAAGTATTACAACAGTTTAATCTTCACAAAATTTCTATTGAATTATTAAAAAAACTAAAAAGTATCATATATGTACGTAGAGTATGCAGTGAAACGTATGTCTGTGATGTTTTTTTAATTATGGCGATTTACTGCCTCTGCTATAACAACTGAATTACTTATTTACCTTTATTTCTGCACAAATTCGTGTATAGTCATATTCTGTAACAAAATTTGCATGCATGATCTTCGCTCCGTAAATTTGCATGTATATGCGATTTTATTTTTCAAATAATGTAGAACAACCTTGTAGGGACAACACTTTTATCATTCTAGAAACTAGTCGGCGGGTAAAGTGCTTCAAGATATGGTGTTTTTAGGGAATTTAAGTGAGTCCAAAAGAATTCGATCAGAAATGTGAACCAGCAGGCGAGTAGTCTAAAGGGGCAAAGGGGATTTTTTTTCGCTGCGACTTTTTAAAAAAAATACTCCGAATGAAAGAGAAGACAGCTTTCCATGGAAATGCTAATTTCATCAGAAGTTTGTCCTTTTGAAAAATCAAAGTGATATACCCCATTCCTGGCCCAGTTGGGAGAAGTGTGTATAGGAGAATACCCCATTCCTGGCTTGCACCAAAAAGGTATAAAAGCTGGTATTTCTTTCAAGATGGCTAGAGCCCCATGTATATGGATAGGCATCGATACCACAAACTTTGATCATATAGAGTTGATTGCCACCATTATTTCACCCGGTGTCTGCATGCACGCAGCAAAATATTACTAGAACTGCAAGTATGTCAACAGTTTAATCTTCACAAATTTTCTATTGAATTTAAAAAAAAACTAGAAAGAATCATATATGTACGTAGAGTATGCAGTGAAACGTATGTCTGTGATGTTTTTTTAATTATGGCAATTTACTGCCCGTTCTATAACAACTGAATTATTTACCTTATTTCTGCACAAATTTGCGTATAGTCATATTCTGTAGCGAAACTTGCACGCATGATCTTCGTTCCGTAATTTGCATGTATATACGATTTTATTTTTCAAATAATGTAGAACAACCTTGTAGGGACAACACTTTTATCATTCTAGAAACTAGTCGGCGAGTAAAGTGCTTCAAGATATGATGTTTTTAGGGAATTAAGTGAGTCCAAACGAATTCGGTGAGAAATATAAACCAAGCCAGTAGTCTAAAGAGGCAAAGGGGTTTTTTTTTTGCTCCGATTGTTTTTTAAAAAACTCCGAAATAAAAGAGAAGACAACTTTTCATGGAAAAGCTAATTTCATCAGAAGTTTGTCCTTTTGAAAAATCAAAGTGATATGCCCCATTCCTGGCCCAGATGGGAGAAGTGTGTAGGGGAATACCCCATTCCTGGCTTGCACCAAAAAGGTATAAAAGCTGATATTTCTTACAAGATTGTTTTTTCAATGGAAGTGATAGACCATGCATGAAAACAGCAAGTGGGGTACTACCGGAGAAGTGTGTAGGAGAATACATTCTTGGCTTGTGCGAGGAAGGTGGCATGTTGCATTCATTCCCTCCAACACCGCCCCCATGACAGGCGTGAGCTTCGTCCGATGATTAGCCTCACCCGGTCAGCCACCACATTCTTTATCCTGGCCCTCCCTCCCTCCTTTCGTTTTCTGCACGCCCCTTCTGCGCGTGTTGCATCCTGGTGCATGGCATCTTCACATTTTTGCTGCTAAGCTTCTACCCAATGTGAAGCTAGGGCGATTGTATATGTTTCTCATATGCTCTTGTTTTTCCAACTCCCAGAATGGGTCTTGCAAAGACTGGATTATTTCAGATCTAGATTCTTTTGGCAAAGGGGCAGTGGGAAAGAAAAAATACAGGCTAATCAAATGAAGCGTGGTTTGTCACCCAAACGACCAGGAAGGTCTATGTACTCAAAACCTCGAGGTCAAAAACAACGCCTTACTTAATAAAAGGTTGTTCAAACTCCTTACTGAAGACAGCGCGTGGCAAACCCTCCTGCGCAAGGACATGTTTGGTTGCTTGCATAAGAGCCATGCAGACCCCTGTTGTTTGGTTGCCTAGGCCATAGGGAGAAAAAGGCTCGCACGATCTTCAAAGCAGCCCGGAGTCTGGCTTTTGAGGAATGGCCAAATCGACATTTCTAGCGAGCCACGAAAGGGCCTCGTGTTTCGTACCGGTGGCTCTGATGGTGTGGGCTGGTGGGTAGGCTTTGCGCCTTCCTGAATCTCCTTCACCTAATCACTCATAATCTACACAACGGTACTTCGATTCGAGTTAAATTTTACATTATAAAGATGTGCCTCGACATTGTGATTCCATTCTTGCGATCTGTTTCAAGTTTCACTCGCCGTTAATTTTCAGTTCTCTGTTTATGGATTTTTAAGAAGAATTTTATCAAAATCATCACGTGTGGTCGACCTTTTGAAATTTTCTTTGACCAATAGCTTCATCTCCCTATTCCACTACACTCTCTTGTTGTAAAAAAATTTGACGCTCATAGAAGAATAGATCTATATTTCATGTTCAATTTTGGACTTAATTTAGACGGAATCCATCAAATTCATCGCACACAGTCAACCGTTTGAAATTCTCCTGCACTACTAGCTTCATCACATTCTTCAATGCAACTCACATGTTGTAAGTGTTGGGAAATATAGTAGAAAACAAAAAAAATCGCCCTACGATCACCCAGAAACAATATGAAGATGCATTAATGGTTTGGATTAGGTCGTTACCGACTCCGAGTTGTAGCGGAAGAAGATGAGTAGGTATAGATTGTACTTGGAGTCCCTCGAACTGTAGATGAACAATCTGGCGAGCCGCCAACGAAAAGTCCCTCGAACGAAAGACCGAAAGCACGGCCTCTCTACGAGTAGCAAGCGTACGGTCTTCACGATCAGGCAGCGCTTCACTGTCCAGAGCTAATCATCATCGGAGAATTAGAGGGAGGATATTAGAACCACACTGGTCTTCTAGTTATGAGGATTAGAGGATCTAGGTTAAGCTCTAATTGATCAACTAGAACTAGAACTAGAGTGGTCTCCAAAACTTGTGTGTAGAAAAGGTGCGAAATCCTCTAGTATATATAGGTTAGAGGGGAGAGGAGGGCGCCACAAGGAGGGGAAGGACTCCCCTCCTTGCGCCGGCCAAAGGGGGAAGGGGAAGTCCTTCCCCACCCCAATTCGGCCTCCCCTAGAGGGAAAGGGTGGGTGCCTCCCCTCTTTGGCCCTCGTGGCCCAAGTTGCCTTCCACCTCTTGGCCTTTTAAGCCCCGTTGATATTTAATTAATTATCAAAGCCTCCTAACAATTACTAGAGCCTTTTATTATTACATCTCCGGAAACATTTTCCACCTATATATTATTTATCAGAAATACCCGGTATTGCCCGATAAACTGCGAAACCCTTCTGGTTCCTCTCGAAACTATTCTGAATATGAATGAAACAATTCCACAAATATATTCTCATTATTATCCTACTTACACTCACCAGATTGTGATTACCTTAAGCTCGTGACCCTGTAGGTTCGGTAAACGATCGAAGGAGCCATCGAGCCTTTCGTCAACGGCACAGTGGAACTCTCAATGAAAGCACCAATGTCGGTGTCAAAACCGGCGGATCTCGGGTAGGGGGTCCCGAACTGTGCGTCTAGGATCGATGGTAACAGGAGACGGGGGACACAATGTTTACCCAGGTTCGGGCCCTCTATATGGAGGTAATACCCTACTTCCTGCTTGATTGATCTTGACGAATATGAGTGTTACAAGAGTTGATCTACCACGAGATCGTAATGGCTAAACCCTAGAAGTCTAGCCTATCAGTATATGGTAATGAATCTGTCCTATCCGGACTATGCCCTCCGGTTTATATAGACATCGGAGAGATCTAGGGTTACATGGAGTCAGTTACATAGGAGGAAATCTTCATAATCGATCGCCTAGCTTGCCTTCCACGCCAAGCAGAGTCCAATCCGGACACGGGTATAGTCTTCGGCCTTCATGTATTCATAGCCCATCAGTCCGGCCCATGGATAACAGGCCGGACGCCCGAGGACCCCTTAGTCCAGGACTCCCTCAGTAGCCCCTGAACCTGGCTTCAATGACGAGGAGTCCGGCGCGCAGATTGTCTTCGACATTGCAAGGCGGGTTCCCCCTTTTACAAACTCCAAGATAGTCTTCGGATGCGAGGATTGTATCCAGACCTGTTACACACCACGCATAACCGCAGAGAGAACTTATATATTTTATACGAGTCCCATCCGCTGACAACTGTTTATGACATTGTATCACGCCTGCCCGGTTATTATTTCCATCCGTTGGCTAGCCCGTCGCCCCATGTCTCAGGAAGCGGTTTTATTGGCACGTCTTGTCAAAGCAGAGATCGTGCCCCCTTATTCACGGGATTTTCAATAATGTAGGTATGGGTAACCCAACCGTCCCTTGGGTACAACTCTTTGAGGATAGGTAAGTTTCAAGACCCAGGAGGGGACACTCAATATTCTGGGCCTTTATATAGGGACCCAGACTTGTCTTTCTCTTCTGCGCTTGCTTCTTCCTCAACCCCAGCCTCCTCAAGTTCCAACCACCACCAGCCCTAATCATGTCCGGGTCCAGCCGTTCGGGCCGGTGGGTGGCCTCTTCCGTCATAGAGGAGGATATTGCGAAGCTCCGCGCAGCGATGTACCTGACTCCAGAAATCCTTCATCGGCTTCCTGCTGAGGGGCAGATTATTCCCACCCCCAAGTCCGGCGAGAGGGCAGCATTTGTGTCTCACTTCCTCCATGGGTTAGGGTTCGCGCTTAACCCCTTCGTCCGGGGGCTCATGTTCTACTATGGGCTAGATTTTCACGATCTGGCCCCAGACTCTTTTCTTCTTATCTTGGCATTTATCGTCACGTGTGAGGCCTTCCTCCGGACTCCTCCACACTTTGGTTTGTGGCTCAAGACTTTCGATGTGAGACCGCGGGTGATGGAGGAGGAGCAGGCGGAGTGCGGCAGCGTTGTAATAAACAAGCTCGCCAGCGCGGTTTGGTTTGAAGGATCCTTTGCCGAGTCTTCCGAACTATGGCAGCAGGGGTGGTTTTATGTCAATGAGCTGCGGGGCTCCAAGTGGGTGGCTACTCCTGCGTTCCGACCCGGCCCTCCAACTCAGCTTGCTTCATAGATCAACAAGGGATCGGACTGGGGATCTGTCAATGAGGTGCAGACTCTGCAAGGCCGCATCCGAAGCCTTACCGAGAAGGGCATCGATCTTGTGAACGTCGTTCAAGTAATGCTGGTCTGCCGGATTCTGCCGTGTCAGCGGCGGCCTCTCCGTATGTGGGAGTTCAACCCAGAAGGGCGGCGGACTCTTCAGCACTTCTTCGGCACTACGCACGAAGGAATGTGGAAGTTATATTTCGGGGAGCGAGAGCAATGGCCGGACACCACTGAAGATGTTGGCCTCGACTGCAATCATCCGGACACTCCGGTAAGTATTCAATCGTCGTACACCTTTCATCCAAGCATCTCTTGACAAGACACTCAGCAACTCATCCTTATACAGGACTGGATAAAGAAAGCGGTGTTAATCTGGTGTCCAGCGCCCCTTCCCGAAGACCCTGTGTCCGTCCTATTGACGCGGATGTTGACTCCGACACCGTACCTGGTGTCTGCAGAGGGGGCGAGAGCAGGGAGCCCAGAGGCGATGCTCATCCTGAGGGCGATTTAAGCTCTGTGTTCGGGGAAACTGAAACCCTTTTGCCCAGGGGCAAAGGTGTGGAGGGAGCACTTCATGGCAAGAAGAGGGCTACTTCTAGAGGTCAAGAGGGGAAACCTTCCAAGAAAGGGAAAATGCCATCGCCGGGCGGCTTGGGCCGGGCAAGCGATGCCGTTGTAGAGCTTGATGATGAGGACGAACCTCCGGCCAGACCGTAAGTGAAGCAGGGCACTTCAACCATACCTCATTCTTTTCCTTATTACTAAAATAATCCTCTGACATGCGTGCATCCTCGCAGGTTAACACCTGGTGTTTCTCAATCGTCCTCCTCCTCGGGAGACCTTCTTCCGGAGATGATGGAGAGTGACACGCCTTCTCCGGCCTCTTCGCCCGACAGGGCGGATAATCTCGAGGTGTCGTCCCAGAGGGATCCACCCAACCAGCAGGTAGTGCAGGAAACGAGGGAGGAGGTACCCGAAGGTGGTGCCTCTGTTACTCAAGGTTCGGGGATCAAGAATGACGACCCCGAACTGTCCGGTTTACAGCCGAAGACAATGCTGGAGGCGGGTAAGCGAATTCCTCCAAAGGAATGTCGTGCTCCAGCAGCGGTGTCCGAAGACCCAGGAGTGCCGGAGACGCTGACGGACATGCTGCGACGAGCGTCCGTTTCAGAGGAGCACCGTGCCTTAATGGTTACGGTGGTCAAAAAGGTTTTATCCGTGAAGAGCGGGTTGAACGAGGCCTTTACGAGCCTTTGGAGGGGTTTTGAGGTTTGTGATGTGATGTTGCCAATTGAATAATATTGACAGAATGCACCTGTTGTGTATGCAGTAGCCCCTGAGACTCGGGTCGCCTTCCAAAGGAAGCGATCGGAGGATCGAAAAGATATTTTCAGGTGCTAACCTTGGTTTAATTTGGAATGTAGGTTGTCTCCCCTCCCGCCACTGCCCGTAATTCAGAGGTGACCGAACTGCAGCGAAAGCTGGATATTGCGTAGGATGACATTGCTTTGATCAACAGGCGTCTTGACGACTCGCAAGGTATATATTTCGAGTATTCCATATACCAATGTGTCTGTAATTTAATCCTGAGTCTGAAAAGAGTTTGATATGAAATGTGCATGAATGCAGATGGTGCTGCCGCCGTGGAAGCCCTTCGGGCGGAGCTAGCACAGGCCAAGGAGCAGGCCCGGTTTAGTAATGTGGCTGCCGAAAAGGCATCGGCTGAATTGAAGGCCGAACAAGCCGCGCGGCATCAAGACCAGGAGACGATGTCCACCATGGCGCGCGAGTTAGAAAATGCGGCTAGCCGCTATAAACTTCTTGAGAAGGAAAATGAAGCCAAAACGGCTGAATTTGACAAGGCCTTACGAGAGGCGAGAGAAGCGCGGTCTGAATCCAGAGCAGCCCGTGAGGAGATCCGGCAAGCTGGGGAGATTGTGGCTGGCAAGTCCTTTTTGCTACAGGCTAGGTTCGGCGATCCGAACTATGCTCAGCTTAACCAAGTATGGAGTTCTCCGGACAATTTTTTAGATTTGTCGAAGAGTTCTTCCGATGTGGCGCTGTTTTATCAGGCGCAAGAGGGGTATGCAACGGAGAAGCTTTTTTGGTCACAATTTGGCGCGTCGAAGCACCCTCTATTGCTGAATGAACAGATGTCCCAGTGGGCCGAGCTGCATAGGATATCCGGCGCGGCCATGAAGGACGTCATAGCCCGGTTGTGGCCGACTGAACCTGTTCCTAGTAGTTACTTCAGCCTGGTTCAGCGGCTTGCTGACGCGGTGCCGCGTATGGATGCTGTGAAGCGGTCGGCGTGCATTGAAGGTGCACGGATGGCCTTCGCCCGTGTCAAGACATTCTGGGGGAAGATGAAGGCCATCGACGTTGCGACGAGGAGTCCACCCAAAGGCAAGGACCGTCCGGAACCGGAGCGTTATTTTGAAGACGTTCTTGAGGCTGCCCGCTTGATAGAGGGTCAGTGCTCGAAAAACATAATATTCGAGTGATGTGTACAAGGGTTGTAACAGACAACTTTATAGTTAATCTATTTTTATGTTTTGCTCGAGAGCTTGTATTCCTCCAGTGCGGCCGTTTTAATATAAATTGAAAGTTTTCTAGTCGTCGGCTTCAGCCCCCTCGTAGGAGATACGGGGGTGATCGGAAAAGCATTGAATCACTCTTTATCCAACGTCTTGGTCCATCAAGGAGGTGATAATGCGGCGAACCAGGCAATCGGACTATAGGGCGTTAACACTTTCACTTAGCCATAGGAGTTTTATGGTGGGGCTACGACATAGCCCCTGGTATGTATGCGGCGTATCCTAATATTGTGCCTTACATGTTTTGATCTAAAAAAGATCCTTCGTGTAACACGGAGAATCGCTAAAGATTCGAATAAGTCGTCAAGTGGTTGACCAGCTCTCGCCGCATCATGACAGTCAATTTTCGGCTTTCTCTACTGAGGCGCTCATCCGGTCAAAGCCAGGGCACAATCGCAGTAGTTCTCCCTTTACTACCCTAGCCGATAGAGCGGAACGTAGCGTAGAAAGCACAGGAGCCGGGCAACCCAACTATTGACCAAAGACAATGATTCGGAGCTGATGCATATAAGGCCAAACTTGCGACGCCGAAGTAAGCTATAGAGCTGTTCAGACTTTTATTGGCGACTCATTTGTTCCCATACCAAGCCCCTGGCAAGTTATGCCAAGGTGCGTCTTGTAACACAGCCATTGCGGTCGTACTCATTGTATACAGAGTTTTTAAGCTTAGCTCGGATAAAGTTTACTGGTAGTGGAGCAATATGCCAATGATAAATTCGTATAAAAGGAAGAACCACAACCCGGCTATTTGACATGCTCGGGGTCGGGAACGGAGGAAAAGGGCATAGTACAGGCTCAAAATAACGAGTGCGGTCTACAAAAAGCTATTTTGGACCTCCTGTCGCACGTCTGCGCCGCCCGTCCTCTGGGAGGGGAGTTCTTAACGGAAGGAGCCCCTTAGGTGAGCGTACGGGTCCGAACTCCGATAGAGTCCGACTAGATGCTGTCCTGATGGTCACCTGTTTTTAAGAGATAATAAAGAAAAATATGGAAAACAAGTAAAAAACGTTACGGGAATGTTTGCAGGGTTGCCCGTATTGTGCTTCCGCCGGTGCCCATGGTATCTTGAGCGCATAGTGATGTATGCGTGGTGTGAATCTTGCCGGTATAGCGGGTGGGTGGCGGAAGCCGAACTGCTATTTCCGTTCCGGGAGTGGTCGAACTTCAGAGGGAAACTGTTTCTGGCCCCTGGTGTTCGGCTGGCGAGCCGATCAGTCGTCTTTATCGCCTGGTGGCCTCCTCCCATTGTGTTCGGCGTTAAGCTTGCCTGCCTGCTTAAAGACCCAACAGTTCTGTTGGTATGATTAGCTGGCTTATCAGGGTGGTTGTGAATTTGACAAGGTCGGTCCAATATCCTGTCGAGGGTGGATGGTCCATCCTGGTTTGCCTTAAATGGCTTCTTCCGTTGACCGGTTTTCGGATTGTGAAATCCGGTGTTGACCGCTGTGTCGCATAGTCTTTCACTATTGCTGCGACTGTTGTGTTCGTTTAGTCGTGGCTTGCCGTTGCCGTCTCGGATTTCGGAAGTGCCCTGGTCGCTGGCATTGTTGCTTTTACGAGCGAGCCAGTTGTCTTCTCCCGCACAAAAGCGAGTCATTAGAGCGGTAAGGGATGTCATGGATTTAGGTCCTTCCTGGCCGAGGTGACGTGCTAACCATTCGTCCCGGACGCTATATTTGAGGGCCACAAGGGCTTCTGCGTCCAGACAGTCGACAATTTGGTTCTTTTTGACTAAGAACCTAGTCCAGAGTTCCCTGGCTGACTCGCCGGGCTGTTGGACAATGTGACTTAAGTCATCGGCATCAGATGGCCGGACATATGTTCCTTGGAAGTTGTCACGAAAGGCGTCTTCCAAATCTTCCCAGCTGCCAATAGAATTTTCTGGCAAACTGTTTAGCCAGTACCGCGCTGGCCCCTTAAGCTTGAGAGGCAGGTATTAATGGCATGAAGGTTGTCTCCGCGAGCCAGGTGGATATGGAGGAGGTAATCCTCAATCCATACTACGGGATCTGTTGTTCCGTCGTATGATGCGATGTTGATGGGTTTAAACCCGTCTGGAAATTCGTGCTCCATTACCTCGTTGGTGAAGCACAGAGGGTGTGCGGCTCCTCTATGTTGGGCCACACTGTGAAGCACCTCCGTTTGATGCCGTTGGCAGCCTCGGGCGTGGTTGGCTTGGTTGAGTCCGGCTGATTGACCATCACCACCGGTCGGGGCATATCCCCTCGATCTGTACGTCGATCTTGTCTCTCCTGCTCCGCCCACTAAGCTTTGGCGAATGTCACGATTGTTTTCCCGAACCGTGTTGTTCTTACGGCCGTATTGGTTAGTATGTTGTTCTGCTTGGGCTGCTGCTTTATCCGGACTGAACTGTGGTCGACCTGCCGCATTGTTCAATGGTGGAATGGGCTCCAACGCCTTGCCATCATGTGGAGGGAGCCACCTGTTCTTGGGGTGGCTTTTGTCCGGGCCACTAGGGCCGTATTCTATGGCGGCTAGGACCTCGGTCCATTTATCATTGAGCAGATCTTGGCTTGCTTGAAGCTGCAGCTGTTTTATTCTTAGATTCCTTGTTGTGGCAATTAGCCGGCGTTTAAAGCGCTCCTGCTCGAGAGGTTCATCCGGCATGATGAATTCTTCGTTGTCGAGGCTCTCCTCCTCCTCGGAGAGGGGAAGACAATTACTATCCTCCGAGTCTCCGTACATGACCTGTTCATCGGGGCTCTCTTGCCCGCTTTCCTGGTCCTCCTGTTCGGGTCCTGCCTCAACAGGGTCTTCGTTGTCCGGTGTATTATCACCTCCGGTGCTAGTATTGTTTTCTCTTGAGTGGCGTGACTGAGAGTGGCGCGGGGGGCGTAGGTGTTCGGACTGTATACAAGGAGGCTTATCCTCGACTGGATCCTCCTTGTCATCGTCGAGATCGTCGTTAGGTGTGTCTACCATGCACACCGTCATACCAGGAAGTGGTCGTCCCGCGTCTAGCGGATAGTAAGCTCTGGCCCTGCCCCTCATCGTCGTCCAGACCGTCGATGTCTTCAGAGCGGATGCCAGGCCTGTTGGTTGGGTCTTAGACGGTGGCTATGAAGTGGGTGGCGGGTGGGAAGCAAAATTCTCCATCATCCACCGTAAGGTCGAACCGAACATAGTTTGGCGATGAGTCGTCTGCCAGGGATAGGTTTTTTAGTGAGTTTAGTAGGTCGCCCATGGGCGAGTGTTGGAAGATGTCCGTGGCGCTGAACTTGAAGATCGATAACCGATCGAGTTCGGTATCCACGGGCTCGTAGGGTTCGGAACTCGATATCAGAGACGAGTTCGGGGTTCCGTTGGTGCAGGTATCGTATGAAGAGGGATCTGCGCGTGGCCCCAACGCCACAGACTCGGTGGCCCCTGGGGTTGAGCCTCCCACCTTCGGACGTCTTGATCTGCTCCGGATCTAAGGCCAGAGTTGTTGCAGGAGCTATCTCCTGGATGCGGCCCGAGGACAGGTTTAAGCCATGTTCAATGGGGCGAAGGGGAGCGGTTGCCGTGGTCTCAAATCCATTGAAGATCAAGTCCCCACGGATGTCCGCGACATAGTTCAAACTTCTGAATCTGACCTGATGGCCAGGGGCGTAGCTGTCGATCTGCTCCAGGTGGCCGAGCGAGTTGGCCCGCAGTACGAAGCCGCCGAATACGAAGATCTGTCCGAGGAGGAAGGTTTCTCCCTAGACCACGTCATGACTGACGATCGAAGGAGCCATCGAGCCTTTCGTCAACGGCACAGTGGAACTCTCAATGAAAGCACCAATGTCGGTGTCAAAACCGGCGGATCTCGGGTAGGGGGTCCCGAACTGTGCGTCTAGGATCGATGGTAACAGGAGACGGGGGACACAATGTTTACCCAGGTTCGGGCCCTCTCTATGGAGGTAATACCCTACTTCCTGCTTGATTGATCTTGATGAATATGAGTGTTACAAGAGTTGATCTACCATGAGATCGTAGTGGCTAAACCCTAGAAGTCTGGCCTATCAGTATATGGTAATGAATCTGTCCTATCCGGACTATGCCCTCCGGTTTATATAGACACCGGAGAGATCTAGGGTTACATGGAGTCGGTTACATAGGAGGAAATCTTCATAATCGATCACCTAGCTTGCCTTCCACGCCAAGCAGAGTCCAATCCGGACACGGGTATAGTCTTCGGCCTTCATGTCTTCATAGCCCATCAGTCCGGCCCATGGATAACAGGCCGGACGCCCGAGGAGTCCAGGACTCCTTCAGTCGGGAGCCCCTCCGAGATTAGATCTCCCTCTTGGTTCTCCTCTGTTTCGCCTTCTGCAGATCTGGCCGAAAACCGTTTCTTATATTCCCGGAGATCCGTAACTCCGATTGTGCTGAGATTTTAACACGATTTTTTTCCAGATATAAGCTTCCTTATGCCCGAAGTAGAGCTCCAACCGACGTTCGAGGAGGGCACAACCCACCACGCCACGTCTGGCTCCGGGACTGCGCCCTGGTGGGTTGTGCCCACCACGGGCCTCCGTTTGCGGTGATTCCAACTCCCAAAAATCACATATGTTCCAAAATAATTCTCCGTGAAATTTTATTGCATTTGGACTTCGTTTGATATGGATTTTCTGCGATACAAAAAACATGCAAAAAACAGGAACTGGCACTAGGCACTGGATCAATAGGTTAGTCCAATAAATCATATAAAAAGTTGCCAAAAACATGTGAAAGTTGTATAATATTGGCATGAAACAATCAAAAATTATAGATACGACGGAGACGTATCAGCATCCCCTAGCTTAATTCCTGCTCGTCCTCGAGCAGGTAAATGATAAAAAAGATAACTTTTGATGTGGAATGCTACCTAGCATAAACTTGGTCATATGTCTAGCCATGGCATGAATATTAAGACATAAGTGATTCAAAGCAATAGTCTATAATTTGACATAAAGACATCAATACTCGGGCATCCCAACAAACAATCATGTCTTTCAAAATATCAACGCTAAAGAAAGCTATCCCTACAAAATCGTATAATCTTGTCATGCTCTGTCTTCTTAACACAAAGTATTTATCATGCACAACCCCGATGACTAGCCGAGCAATTGGTTCATACTTTTTAACGTGCTTGAGCTTTTTCAACCCTCACGCAATACATGAGCGCAAGCCATGGATATAGCACTACGGGTGGAATAGAGTATGATGATAGGGGTAAATATAGAGAAGACAAAAAAGTAAGAAAGTCTCACATCGACGTGGCTAACCAACGGGCTATGGATATGCCCATCAATCGATATCAATGTGAGGAGTAGGGATTGCCATGCAACGAATGCACTAAGAGCTATAAGTGTATGAAAGCTCAATATGGAAACTAAGTGGGTGTGCATCTAATCCTATAATGAAAAATTCCCACTAGTATATGAAAGTGGCAACATAGGAGACTCTCCACATGAAAAACATGGTGCTACTTTGAAGCACAAGTGTGGTAAAGGATACTAACAATGCCCCTTCTCTCGTTGTTTATTTATTTTTATTTCTTTTTTCTTTTTCTTTTTTTCTTTCTTTTTTTTCTTTTTTCTTTTTTTTATATTTTTTCTCTCATTATCCGGAGTCTTGTCCCGACTTGTGGGGGAATCATAGTCTCCATCATCCTTTCCTCACTGGGGCACTGCTCTAAAAATAAATAATGATGATCATAACACTTCTATTTACTTATAAATCAAAAGAAATAAAAATTACAACTCGATACCTGTGACAAAGTATGACTATCTATATGAATGCCTCTGGCAATGTACCAGGATGTGCAATGATCTAGCGTAACATGTATGAACAATGATGAATGGTGGTTGAGCCATAACTACTATGTCAGCTATATGATCATGCAAAGCAATATGACAATGAATGCTCAAGTCATCAAACGGAAGCGGTGAAAGTTGCATGGCAATATATCTCGGAATGGCCATGGAAAAGCCATAATAGGTAGGTGTGGTGGCTGTTTTGAGGAAGATATAATAAGGCTTATGTGTGATACAGCATATCATATCACGGGGTTTGGATGCACCTGCGAAGTTTGCACCACGTCTCGATGTGAGAAAGGGCAATGCACGGTACCGTAGAGGCTAGCAAATTGCAAAAAGGTAAGAGTGCGTATAATCCATGGACTCACATTAGTCATAAAGAACTCATATACTTATTGCAAAAGTTTATTAGCCCTCGAAGCAAAGTACTACTATGCATGCCCCTAGGGGGATAGATTGGTAGGAAAAGACCATCGCTCGTCCCTGACCGCCACTCATAAGGAAGACAATCAATAATAAATCATGCTCCAACATCATAGCATAACGAGAGACTATACGTGCATGCTTCGGGAATCACAAACCTTAACACCAATATTCCTACTAAAAACAACCATTCATAAAAACAACCATTCACTAGTACCTCCCACATATTACCATCTCTATATCGCAAAACTATTGCAAGGAATCAAACATATCATATTCAGTGATCCATAAGTTTTATGTAGGATTTTATGACTAACCATGCAATTGACCAATTCCTTTTAACTCTCTAAATAGATATAAGTGAAACACGAGAGTATAATTCTTTCTACAAAATACCATGCTCTAACAAATATAAGTGAAGCAATAGAGCATTCTTCAAACAACAGTTTCTATGTGAAGAGAAACAGGCAATCCAAACTTCAAATGATATAAGTGAAGCACATGAAGCATTCTATAAAGCCATACTCAAAAGATATAAGTGAAGTGCAATGAGCATTCTATAAATCAACCATGGACTATCTCATACCAGCATGGTGCACAAAAGAAAAAAATGAAAACTAAAAGCAAAAGACGCTCCAAGGTTTGCACATATCACATGAATGAAACAAAGACGAAAACATACCGATACTTGTTGAAGAAAGATGGGATGCCTTCCGGGGCGTCCCAAGCTTAGACGCTTGAGTATCCTTGAATATTTACTTGGGTGCCTTGGGCATCCACAAGCTTGAGCTCTTGCCTCTCCTCCTTCTCCTCATATCGAGACCTCCTCGATCTTTGATCACTTCATCCACACAAAACTCAACAGAAAGTTCGGTAAGATCCATTAGTATAATAAAGCAAATCACTACTCTAAGTACTGTTGCAAACCAATTCATATTTTGTTTTTGCATTGTAGCTACTGTAATATAACTTTTCCATGGCTTATACTACCGATAAAAATCGATAGTTTCATCAAAACGAGCAAAACAATGCATCAAAAACAGAATCTGTCTTAAACAGGACAGTCTGTAGTAATCTGAACATTCACCACACCTCTGGTACTCCAAAAATTCCAAAATATTTAGGAAAAATAAACATTTTGTATAGAAAGACAGTGCAAAAAGTTTCAGAACCGTTTGACATTCCAGTAAAAAATGTAAAATCGCGCACTACAGCCAAAGTTTCTGTTTTGCACCGCACATGCCAACAAGCAATTTAAACATCCTAAAGGCAAACCTTGGCACATTATTTTTATAATACAATGGAATTGTACAAGGGGATAATTATTTTTGTTGAAAAGTTTTTGTAATTCAAGATTCACAACGTTTCCATGGGCATGAACAAAATTCAAGGCATGCTCCCGCTTCCACGGTGCTCGTCTATCTCACTTTCATTTTTCTTTTTGTGAAGTTTTAAGTTCCCCTCTATATTTTTTGTTTTTAAACTATGTAAAAGCACTCAACAGAAATAAATGACTCTCTAAAACTTCCGGGTTGTCTCCCTGGCAGCGCTTTCTTTAAAGCCATTAAGCTAGGCATAAAGTGCTCAAGTAATGAATCCACCCGGGTCCCAAGTGAGGGAGTCCTGGACTAAGGGGTCCTCGGGCGTCCGGCCTGTTGGACATGGGCGGGACTGATGGGCTGTGAAGATACAAGACCGAAGACTATCACTCGTGTCCGTATGGGACTCTCCTTGGCGTGGAAGGCAGGCTTGACGTTCGGATATGAAGATTCCTTTCTCTGTAACCGACTTTGTACAACCCTAGTCCCCTCCGGTGTCTATATAAACCGGAGGGTTTAGTCCATAGGGACGATCACAATCATACAGGCTAGACTTCTAGCGTTTTAGCCATTACGATCTCATGGTAGATCAACTCTTGTAATACTCATATTCATCAAGATCAATCAAGCAGGAAGTAGGGTATTACCGCCGTAGAGAGGGCCCGAACCTGGGTAAACATCGTGTCCCCTGTCTCCTGTTACCATCGACCTTAGACGCACAGTTCGGGATCCCCTACCCGAGATCCACCGGTTTTGACACCGACATTGGTGCTTTCATTGAGAGTTCCGATGTGTCGCCACTAGAAGGCTCGATGGCTCCATCAATCATCTACAACAACGCTGCCTTGGTGGAGGCTTTCCTCCCCGGCCAGATCTTTGTGTTCGGCGGCTTCGCACTGCGGGCCAACTCGCTTGGCCATCTATAGCAGATCGACAGCTATGCCCCTGGCCATCAGGTCAGGTTTGGAAGCTTGAACTACATTGCTGATATCCGCGGACACTTGATCTTCGACGGATTCGAGCCAACGGCAGCCGCTCCCTGCCACCGCGATGAACATGACCAAAATCTGTCATCGGACCATACCAAGGAGATAGCACATGTAACTGCTCTGGCCCTAGATCCGGAGCAGATTGCGCCATCCGAGGACGGGAAGCTCAACCCCACCACGGAAGCCGCATACTCAGCGGCGTTAAAGCCGCACACAGACCCGACCTCGAGCGGGATCTGTGTCACTGGAACCTCGGATTCATCTCCGGCCACAGGTTCTGACCCGCGTGCATCCGCGCCCAACGAGCCTGATCAGGCGCCGATCGTCGAATTCAGCTCCGCGGACATCTTCCGGCACTCACCTTTAGGCGATGTGCTCAACTCATTAAAAACCCTCTCCTTAGCAGAGGACTCTCAGTCGAATTATATCCGGTTCGAACTGGAGGCTGATGACGGAGAGTTTCGCTTCCCACCCACCACCCACTTCATAGCCACTGTCGAAGACTTAACCGACATGCTTGATTACGGCTCCGAAGACATCGACGGTATGGACAACGATGCCGGAGAAGAACATGCCCAAAACCCGCCGTTTACCGGACGCTGGTCGGCCACCTCTTCGTATGATGTGTATATGGTGGATACACCCAAAGAGAATAATGGCGATGACAAAGAAGATCCAGTCAAGGATAAACCTCCTGAGATACAGCCAAAGCACCGACGTCAGCGGCGCCGCTCAAAGTCACGCCGTGGAAAAGACAGCAATACCGGCACAGGAGAAAACAATCCGGACGATGCCGAAGACAATGCAGACCCCGTCGAGCCAACTTCCGAACAGGATGAACGGGAAGACCGGCAAGTTAGCCCTAATGAACAGGCCATAAACGAAGACTCGGAGGACAGTAATTATCTTCCGCTCTCCGAGGATGACGTGAGCCTCGGCAACGAGGATTTTATCATGCCTGAGGAACCTCTCGAGTAGGAGCGCTTTAAGCGCCGGCTAATAGCCACTGCAAGGAGCCAGAAAAAGAAGCAGCAACAGCTTCAAGCTGATCAAGATCTGCTCAACGATAGATGGACTAATGTCCTGGCAGCCGAGGAGTACGGCCTCGAGCGCCCAACCAAAAGTTACCCGAAGCGCAAATTGCTACCTTAATTTGATGACGAGGCGCTGGAGCCTGTACCATCAGCGCGTAATGCGGCTGACCGACCACCACGTGGCCGGGACAAAGCGGCAACTCAAGCCGAACACCAGCCACACTACCTCGCCGTAAAGGCAGAGATAAAATAGCTCAGGGATATACATATGACCTACGGCAGGACCTGGACAATAGAGCAGGTCAGACCAGATCGATCTACAGATCGCGGGGGCGCACCCCGACACGCGACGACGGCCATCCAGCCAGACGCGATAAGCATAATCACGCCCGGGCCGAAAACCGCAGACGGACTCCATCCAAACTATGTCGCGACGTGGCCCGATATAGAGGTGCCGCACACCCCCTTTGCTTCACTGACGAGGTAATGGATCACGAATTCCCATAAGGGTTTAAACCCGTGAATATCGAATCATATGATGGGACAACAGACCCCGCACTGTGGATTGAGGATTTTATTCTCCATATTCATATGGCCCGCGGTGATGATCTTCATGCCATCAAATACCTCCCAGTAAAACTCAAGGGACCAGTGATGACCCACAAGTATAGGGGATCTATCGTAGTCCTTTTGATAAATAAGAGTGTCGAACCCAACGAGGAGCAGAAGGAAATGACAAGCGGTTTTCAGTAAGGTATTCTCTGCAAGCACTGAAATTATCGGTAACAGATAGTTTTGTGATAAGATAATTCGTAACGGGTAACAAGCAATAAAAGTAAATAAGGTGCAGCAAGGTGGCCCAATCCTTTTTGTAGCAAAGGACAAGCCTGGACAAATTCTTATATGAAGGAAAACGCTCCCGAGGACACATGGGAATTATCGTCAAGCTAGTTTTCATCACGCTCATATGATTCGCATTCGTTACTTTGATAATTTGGTATGTGGGTGGACCGGTGCTTGGGTACTGCCCTTTCTTGGACAAGCATCCCACTTATGATTAACTCTTATTGCAAGCATCCGCAACTACAAAAGAAGTATTAAGGTAAACCTAACCATAGCATGAAACATATGGATCCAAGTCAGCCCCTTACGAAGCAACGCATAAACTAGGGTTTAAGCTTCTATCACTGCAACCCATCATCTACTTATTACTTCCCAATTCCTTCCTCTAGGCCCAAACAATGGTGAAGTGTTATGTAGTCGAGGTTCACATAACACCACTAGAGGAAAGACAACATACATCTCATCAAAATATCGAACGAATACCAAATTCACATGACTACTAATAGCAAGACTTCTCCCATGTCCTCTGGAACAAACGTAACTACTCACAAATCATATTCATGTTCACAATCAGAGGGGTATTAATATGCATTAAGGATCTGAACATATAATCTTCCACCGAATAAACCAACTAGCATCAACTAGAAAGAGTAATCAATACTACTAGCAACCTACAGGTACCAATCTAAGGCTTTGGGACAAAGATTTGATACAAGAGATGAACTAGGGTTTGAGAGGAGATGGTGCTGGTGAAGATGTTGATGGAGATTGAACCCCTCCCAATGAGAGGATCGATGGTGATGATGATGGCGATGATTTCCCCCTCACGGAGGGATGTTTCCCCGGCTGAACAGCTCCGCCAGAGCCCTAGATTGGTTCCGCCAAGGTTCCGCCTCGTTGCGGCGGAGTTTCTTCCCGTAAGCTTGCTTATGATTTTTTTCTCGGACGAAAGACTTCATATAGCAGAAGATGGGCATCGGAGGCCTGCCAGGGGGCCCACGAGGCAGGGGGCGCGCCCAGGGGGGTAGGGCGCGCCCCCCACCCTCGTGGATGGTGGGTGGCCCCCCTCTGGTGCTTTCTTCGATCAGTACTTTTTATAAATTCCAAAACTGACTTCCGTGGAGTTTCAGGACTTTTGGAGTTGTGCAGAATAGGTCTCTAATATTTGCTCCTTTTCCAGCCCAGAATTCCAGTCGCCGGCATTCTCCCTCTTCATGTAAACCTTGTGAAATAGGAGAGAAAAGGCATAAGTATTGTGACATAATGTGTAACAACAGCCCATAATGCAATAAATATCAATATCAAAGCATGATGCAAAGTGGACGTATCAACTCCCCCAAGCTTAGACCTCGCTTGTCCTCAAGCGAAAGCCGATAACGATAAATATCTCCACATGTTTAGAGATAGAGGTGTCGATAAAATAAAATACGGACATGAGGGCATCATGATCATTCTTATAACAGCAACATTTTTATATATTGTCATATGATTTCTTACGCTCAAGTAACAATCTATTCACAATGTCAAGTATGAATCAGAAACTTCATTGAAAACTAACAAACTATAATCTCGGTCATTGAAGCAATTGCGATTTATCATAACATAGGAAAGAGTCAATATAAGAGCTTTTCAACAAGTCCACATACTCAACTATCATTTAGTCTTTCACAATTGCTAACACTCACGCAATACTTATGGTTATGGAGTTTTAATCGGACACAGAGAAAGATAGGGGCTTATAGTGTTGCCTCCCAACCTTTTACCTCAAGGGTAATGTCAACAATAGTAGTTCATGCTAACTTACATCCAATTGGATATATATATATATATATATATATATATATATATATATATATATATATATATATATATATATATCAGGATCTTTCCAACACAATGTGCTTGCCAAAGGATAAAATGTAAAAAGGAAAGGTGAAGATCACCATGACTCTTGTATAATGTATAAGGCAAGAATGAAAGATAAGCCCTTCGCAGAGGGAAGCACAGGTTGTCATGTGCTTTAAGGTTGGATGCACAAAATCTAAATGCGAAAGAACGTCACTTTATATTGCCACTTGTGATACGGACCTTTATTGTGCGGTCCGTCGCTTTTATTGCTTCATATCACAAGATCGTATAAAGCTTATTTTCTCCACACTAATAAATCATACATATTTAAAGAGCAATTTTTATTGCTTGCAAAATGACAACTTACTTGAAGGATCTTACTGAATCCATAGATAGATATGGTGGACTCTCATGGCAGAAACTGGGTTTAAGGATATTTGGAAGCACAAGTAGTATCTCTACTTGGTGCAAAGAATTTGGCTAGCATGAGGGGGAAAGGCAAGCTCAACATGTTGGATGATCCATGACAATATACTTTATTTCGGATATAAGAAAACATAACCCATTACGTTGTCTTCCTTGTCCAACATCAACTCTTTAGCATGTCATATTTCAACGAGTGCTCACAATCATAAAAGATGTCCAAGATAGTGTATTTATATGTGAAAACCTCTCTTTCTTTATTACTTCCTATTAATTGCAACGATGACCAAAACTATGTTTGTCAACTCTCAACAATTTTTATTCATCATACTCTTTATATGTGAAGTCATTACTCTCCATAAGGTCAATATGATTGCTTTTATTTCTTTTTATTATTTCTCTTCCTTTTTTATTTTATTCCCTCAAGATCATGGTAAGATAACCAAAACCCTTGACTCAACACTAATCTTTATTATATATAACTCACAGACTCGATTACATAGAGAGATCATAAAGCAAGACTTAAAACTAGACCATACTAAAACTTTATTCTACTAGATCAAGATATTACCAACAGGATCGAACTAAGAAAAACGGTAAAGATAGGAGTGTGATGGTGATACGATACCGGGGCACCTCCCCCAAGCTTGGCAGTTGCCAAGGGGAGTGCCCATACCCATGTGTTTATTGCTCTTTCTTCGGGGGTGGTGAGGTGATATTCTTGGCGATGATGCCCCTCACGATACGATTCTCCTCCTCGAGCTTATTGACTTGCTGCTTGAGGTCCATTATTTCCTTACGGAGCTTACCCGTGACGGCTAAAGCTCCTTTCACCCAAGGATGTTGCATAGCTGCGGGAGAACAAGTAACACTCTTTTTCATATTTTCATAAGAGAGAAATTTAACATTGGAAGGGATGACCGAGTTTGGAATAGCTGAGCTCTGTAATTCCCCCATCGTGAATCCAGCCCGGAAATGAGAGGTAACTTCTTGATCCTCCTCCATGGCATCTATCCTTTTCAAGTCGGCTTCCATCTCTTCCTCCGTTGATGGCCCAAAGTGATAGGCATCGCTGTTTGCTCTTGGACCCGGTGTCGGATGAGACACCCGACTCTCCCCGACTGACTCTTGAGAAGACATCTTGCTCTAATTTGCGGCAGAAACAACTCGAAACAAAAACTGAGGATATTTGCGTGATACGGTGGTCAAAACCTTTGGGAAGTTATATAATGAATTTTTACCGACCAAAAGAAGTATCATAAAAGAAAACGGAGTCCGGAGAGCACACGGGGTGCCCACGAGGCGGGGGGTGTCCAGGGGGGTAGGACGCGCCCTCCACCCTCGTGGATGCCTCGTGTCCTTCCCGGACTGCTTCTTATTTTCCTATTTTCTTAAATAATCCAAAACGGAGAAAAATTACCATTAGAACTGTTTTGGAGTCAGTTTACTTACCGTACCACATACCTATTCCTTTTCGGAGTCTGAAACATTCTGGAAAGTGTCCCTTATGTATTCCTCCGGGGTTACGGTCTCAATAACATTAGTTTCAACATTTATTGGATTACCTGCGATCTAATGTTTGATTCTTTGACCGTTCACCACCTTTGGATTTGTGCCTTCGAAGTTGTTGATTTTTATGGCACCGGAACGATAGACCTCCTCGATAACGTAAGGCCCTTCCATTTAGAGAGAAGTTTTCCTGCAAAAAATCTTAAACGAGAGTTGAATAGCAACACATAATCACCTACATTAAACTCACGCTTTTGTATCCTTTTGTCATGCCATCTTTTAACTTTTTCTTTAAACGGTTTGGCACTCTCATAGGCCTAGGTTCTCCATTCATCAAGTGAGCTAATGTCAAATAACCTTTTCTCACCGGCAAGTTTGAAATCATAATTGAGCTCTTTAATGGCCCAATATGCCTTATGTTCCAGTTCGAGAGGTAAGTGGCATGCTTTTCCATAAACCATTTTATATGGAGACATACCCATAGGATTTTTATATGCAGTTCTTTTAAGCCCACAATGCATCATCAAATTTCTTAGACCAATTCTTCCTAGATCTATTAACAGTCTTTTGTAAAATTAATTTAAGATCTCTGTTACTCAATTCTACTTGACCACTAGACTGTGGGTGATATGGAGATGCAATTCTATGATTAACGTCATACTTAGCAAGCATTTTACGAAAAGCACCATGAATAAAATGTGAACCACCATCAGTCATTACGTATCTAGGGACTCCAAACCTCGGAAAAATAACTTCTTTAAGCATCTTAATAGAGGTCTTATGATCAACACTACTAGTTGGAATAGCTTCTACCCACTTAGTAACGTAATCAACAGCAACTAAAATATGTGTATACCCATTAGAGGAAGGAAATGGTCCCATATAATCAAATCCCCAAACATCAAATGGTTCAATAACAAGTGAATAATTCATAGGCATTTCTTGACATCTGCTAATATTACCAATTCTTTGACATTCATCACAAGACAAGACAAACTTACGGGCATCTTTGAAGAGAGTAGGCCAAAAAAACCAGATTGCAATACCTTATGTGCAGTTCTATCTCCAGCGTGGTGTCCTCCATAAGCCTCGGAGTGACACTTGCGTAGGATCTGTTCCTGTTCATGCTCAGGTACACAACGTCTAATAACACCATCTACTCCTTCTTTATAAAGGTGTGGGTCATCCCAGAAGTAATGTCTTAAATCATAGAAAAACTTTTTCTTTTGCTGGTATGTGAAACTAGGTGGTATAAATTTAGCAACAATGTAATTAGCATAATCAGCATACCATGGAGCAGTACAAGAAGCATTTATGACAACTAATTGTTCATTAGGAAAGCTATCATCAATAGGTAGTGGGTCATCAAGAACATTCTCTAACCTAGACAAGTTGTCTGCAACGGGATTCTCAGCTTCCTTTCTATCAATAATATGCAAATCAAAATCTTGTAGCAAGAGAACCCATCTAATAAGTCTAGGTTTAGCATCTTTCTTTTCCATAAGATATTTAATAGCAGCATGATTAGTGTGAACAGTTACTTTAGAATCAACAATGTAAGATCTGAACTTATCACAAGCAAATACAACTGCTAAAAATTCTTTTTCAGTAGTAGCATAATTTCTTTGGGCACTGTCTAGAGTTCTACTAGCATATTGGATAACATTTAATTTCTTATCAACTCTTTGTCCTAGAACAGCACCTACAGCATAATCACTAGCATCACACATAATTTCAAAGGGTAAATTCCAATCGGGTGGCTGAACAATAGGTGCAGAAATCAAAGCTTTCTGAAGTATTTCAAATACTTCTACACAATCATCATCAAAGACATAAGGAATATCTTTTTGTAAGAGATTAGTCAGAGGCCTAGAAATCTTAGAGAAGTCCTTAATGAACCTCCTATAAAATCCGGCATGACCAAGGAAACTTCTTATACCTTTAATGTCCTTAGGACACGGCATCTTTTCAATAGCATCAACTTTAGCTTTATCAACTTCAATACCTTTTTCAATATCTTTAGTTTCTTCACATCTCTGCAAAACTCGCTCAAGGTTGCTTAAGCAGTCATCAAAAGAAGATCCATACACGGAGAAATCATCCATGAAAACCTCAACAATCTTTTCACAAAAATCAGAGAATATAGCCATCATGCATCTTTGAAAGGTAGCAGGTGCATTACATAAACCAAAAGGCATACGTCTATAAGCAAAGGTACCGAAAGGACAAGTAAAAGTGGTCTTTTCTTGATCTTCTTTTGACACAGGTATTTGAGAGAAACCAGAGTAACCATCTAGAAAGCAAAAATGTGTATGTTTGGATAATCTTTCTAGCATTTGATCAATAAAAGGTAAAGGGTAATGATCCTTTTTAGTAGCTTTATTTAATTTGCCGAAATCAATTACCATTCTATAACCTGTAACAATTCTTTGTGGGATCAATTCATCTTTATCATTAGGAACAACAGTAATACCTCCCTTCTTAGGGACACAATGGACAGGGCCCCACTGACTATCAGCAACGGGATAAATTATACCTGCCTCCAGAAGCTTTAGTATTTCTTTTCTTACCACTTCTTTCATCTTAGGATTTAACCGTCGTTGGTGATCAACAACTGGTTTAGCGTCTTTCTCCAATTTAATTTTGTGTTGGCATAAAGTGGGACTAATGCCCTTAAGATCGTCCAGAGTAAATCCAATAGCAGCACGGTGCTTCTTCAGAGTTTTCATAATTTTTCTTCTTCTTGCTCTGAAAGGTTAGCACTAATAATAACAGGATATATCTTTTTCACATCAAGATAAGCATATTTAAGAGTATCAGGTAATGGTTTAAGCTCAAACACGGGATCACCCTTGGGTGGAGGAGGATCCCCTAGGATTTCAACAGGCAAGTTGTGTTTCAAAATAGGCCCCTAATTAAAGAATACTTCATCTATTTCCCTTCTTTCATTCATAAACATATCATTCTCATGGTCGAGGAAATATTGTTCTAAAGGATCATTCGGAGGCAGGGCAATAGAAGCAACACCAATAATTTCCTCTTTACTAGGCATTTCTTTATCATGGGGATGTCTACGAAATTTAGCAAAATTAAAATCATGAGACATATCCCCTAAACCGATAGTAACAACATCCTTTTTGCAATCTACCCTAGCATTAACAGTATTCAAGAAGGGTCTACCAAATATAATAGGACAAAAGTCATCTTGTGGGGAGCCAAGAACAAGAAAATCAGCAGGATATTTAACTTTCCCACACAAGACTTCAACATCTCTAACAACCCCAACTGGTGAAATAGTATCTCTATTGGCAAGCTTAATTGTAACATCAATTTCTTCTATCTCAGCAGGTGCAATATCATGCATAATTTCCTTTGTATAAGGAATGAGGTATTGCACTTGCACTAGCACCCATATCACATAAGCCATGATAACAATGATCTCCTATTTTAACAGAAATAACAGGCATGCCAACAACAGGTCTATGTTTACCCTTAGTATCGGGTCTAGCAATTCTAGTAGCTTCATCATAGAAGTAAATAACATGCCCATCAATATTATCAGCCAAGAGATCCTTAAGCATAGCAATACTAGGTTCAACTTTAATTTGCTCAGGGGTTGTAGGTGTTCTAGTATTACTCTTATGAACCATAGTTGAAGCTTTAGCATGATCCTTTATTCTAACAGGGAAAGGTGGTTTCTCGATATAAGTAGTCCGAACAATAGGATCATTATAAGTGATAGTTTTTTCTTCAACTTTTATAGGTTCAACTACTTTTACTTCAATGGGAGGATGATATTTAAACCACTTCTCCTTAGGGAGATCGACATGAGTAGCAAATGATTCACAGAAAGAAGCTACTATCTCAGAGTCAAGTCCATATTTAGTGCTAAACCCACGGAAAACATCGGTATCCATAAAAGATTTAACACAATCAAGCTTGGGTGTTATACCTAACTCCTTACCTTCGTCGAGATCCCAGTCTTCAGAGTTGTGTTTAATTCTTTCCAATAAATCCCATCTGAATTCATAGTCTTCATTATAAAAGAACCAGTACAAGAAGTATCGAGCATGGAGCGATTGTTGTCAGAAAGCCGAGCATAAAAATTTTGAATAATTATTTCTCTTGAGAGCTCATGATTGGGGCATGAATATAACATTGACTTAAGCCTCCCCCAAGCTTGAGCAATGCTTTCTCCTTCGCGAGGCCAAAAAGTATATATATAATTACGATCACGATGAACAAGATGCATAGGATAAAACTTCTGATGAAATTCCAATTTCAATCGTTTGTAGTTCCATGATCCCATATCATCACATAGCCTGTACCATGTCAATGCCTCTCCCTTCAAGGATAAAGGAAGACCTTCTTCTTGATGACATCCTCGGGCATACCTGCAAGCTTAAATAATCCACAAACTTCATCCACATAGATTAGGTGCAAATCGGGATGCAATGTTCCATCTCATGTAAAGGGATTAGCTAGAAGTTTCTCTATCATACCCGAAGGAATTTCAAAGTAAACATTTTCAGTAGGTTTAGTAGGTTGAGGAGCAACTCTTTCCTCTACTGGTCGGGGTGAAGATACCCCGAACAAGCCCCTCAAAGGATTACTTTCCATAGTAACAACTGACAGTAAATGTCAGCACACTATATAAATTTTTCCTTACCAAATTCCACTTACCAAAGGCGCTTCACTCCCCGGGAACGGCGCCAGAAAAGAGTCTTGATGACCCACAAGTATAGGGGATCTATCGTAGTCCTTTTGATAAATAAGAGTGTCGAACCCAACGAGGAGCAGAAGGAAATGACAAGCGGTTTTCAGTAAGGTATTCTCTGCAAGCACTGAAATTATCGGTAACAGATAGTTTTGTGATAAGATAATTCGTAACGGGTAACAAGCAATAAAAGTAAATAAGGTGCAGCAAGGTGGCCCAATCCTTTTTGTAGCAAAGGACAAGCCTGGACAAATTCTTATATGAAGGAAAACGCTCCCGAGGACACATGGGAATTATCGTCAAGCTAGTTTTCATCACGCTCATATGATTCGCATTCGTTACTTTGATAATTTGGTATGTGGGTGGACCGGTGCTTGGGTACTGCCCTTTCTTGGACAAGCATCCCACTTATGATTAACTCTTATTGCAAGCATCCGCAACTACAAAAGAAGTATTAAGGTAAACCTAACCATAGCATGAAACATATGGATCCAAGTCAGCCCCTTACGAAGCAACGCATAAACTAGGGTTTAAGCTTCTATCACTCTAGCAACCCATCATCTACTTATTACTTCCCAATTCCTTCCTCTAGGCCCAAACAATGGTGAAGTGTTATGTAGTCGACGTTCACATAACACCACTAGAGGAAAGACAACATACATCTCATCAAAATATCGAACGAATACCAAATTCACATGACTACTAATAGCAAGACTTCTCCCATCTCCTTAGGAACAAACGTAACTACTCACAAATCATATTCATGTTCATAATCAGAGGGGTATTAATATGCATTAAGGATCTGAAGATGTAATCTTCCACCAAATACACCAACTAGCATCAACTACAAGGAGTAATCAACACTACTAGCAACCTACAGGTACCAATCTAAGGCTTTGGGACAAAGATTTCATACAAGAGATGAACTAGGGTTTGAGAGGAGATGGTGCTGGTGAAGATGTTGATGGAGATTGACCCCCTCCCGATGAGAGGATCGATGGTGATGACGATGGCGATGCTTTCCCCCTCCCGGAGGGATGTTTCCCCGGCAGAACAGCTCCGCCGGAGCCCTAGATTGGTTCCGCCAAGGTTCCGCCTCGTGGCGGCAGAGTTTCTTCCCGTAAGCTTGCTTATGATTTTTTCTCGGACGAAAGACTTCATATAGCAGAAGATGGGCACCGGAGGCCTGCCAGGGGGCCCACGAGGCAGGGGGCGCGCCCCCTACCCTCATGGATGGTGGGTGGCCCCCCTCTGGTGCTTTCTTCGCTCAGTACTTTTTATAAATTCCAAAACTGACTTCCATGGAGTTTCAGGACTTTTGGAGTTGTGCAGAATAGGTCTCTAATATTTGCTCCTTTTCCAGCCCAGAATTCCAGCTGCCGGCATTCTCCCTCTTCATGTAAACCTTGTAAAATAGGATAGAAAAGGCATAAGTATTGTGACATAATGTGTAATAACAGCCCATAATGCAATAAATATCAATATCAAAGCATGATGCAAAATGGACGTATCAACCAGCTCGACACTGGTTGAACAGCCTGCCTGAAAACTCCATTGGCAGATGGGAGGACCTGGAAGACGCCTTCCGCGACAACTTCCAAGGTACATACGTCGGACCTCCGGATGCAGATGATTTAAGTCATATAGTCCAACAGCCCGGAGAGTCAGCCAAGAAATTCTGGACTAGGTTCTTAACTAAAAAGAACCAGATCGTCGACTGTCCGGATGCCGAAGCCCTAGCGGCCTTTAAGCATAGCATCCGCGACGAATGGCTCGCCCGACACCTCGGGCAGGAAAAGCCGAAGTCTATGGCAGCCCTCACGGCACTTATGACCCGCTTCTATGCGGGCGAAGATAGTTGGCTAGCCCATAGCAATAATAATGCAAGCGAACCTGGCACTTCCGAAGCCAAGGATAGCAACGGAAGCCCCGACGCAGCAGGCATAAGCGTCGAAACAATAGCAACAATACCGATGACACAGCGGTCAACGCCGGATTGAGTGGCTCCAAGTCCGGTCAGCGGAAGAAGCCATACAAAAGGAACAATCCGGGCTCTTCCAGCTTGGACCGCATACTGGATCATCCATGTCAAATCCACGGCACCCCTGATAAACCAGCCAATCATACCAACAGAGACTGTTGGGTCTTTAAACAGGCCGGCAAGTTAAATGTCGAGAACAAGGAGAAGGGGTGGCAAAGCAAGGACGATGATGAGGAGCCCCGTCCACCAAACACAGGGGGACAGAAGAAGTTTCCCCTCAGGTTAAAACGGTGAACATGATATACGCTACTCATATCCCCAAGAGGGAGCCCAAGCGCGCGCTCAGGGACGTCTACGCGATGGAGCCAGTCGCCCCAAAGTTCAACCCATGGTCATCATGCCCGATCACCTTCGATCGCAGGGACCATCCGACCAGTATCTGTCATGGCGGTTCAGCCGCACTGGTCCTCGACCCAATCATTGATGGATTCCATCTCACGCGAGTCCTCATGGACGGCGGCAGCAGCCTGAACCTGCTCTATCAGGATACAGTGCGCAAAATGGGCATTGATCCCTCAAGGATCAAGCCCACAAAAACTACCTTTAGAGGAGTCATACCAGGTGTAGAGGCCCGCTGTACGGGCTCAATCACACTGGAGCTTGTCTTCGGATCTCCGGACAACTTCCGAAGCGAAGAGTTGATCTTCGTTATCGTCCCCTTCCGCAGCGGCTATCATGCACTGCTCGGACGAACCGCATTTGCTCGATTCAATGCGGTGCCACACTATGCTTATCTCAATCTCAAGATGCCCGGACCACGCGGTGTCATAATAGTTAACGAAAACATGGAGTGCTCCCTCCGTACCAAGGAGCACACCGCGGCCCTAGCAGCAGAAGTACAGAGCAGCCTTTTCAAGCAGAACCTTAATTCGGCGGCCAAGCTCCCGGACACTGTCAAACGAGTCCGAACTACTCTGCAGCAGGACAGTCCAGCTTGTCAAGAGCTCGACTAACAATTTGGCCTCCGTCCCAGTCCCGATCAAACGGTGGCGCTCGTGCCGCGCGTACATAACTACGCACTCAAAATACCATGGGCAGAGACGAGGCATAACCAGAATGTGGCCCACAATACGGCTCGACCCTCTCCGGGCACACATACTTTCACTTTTCTTTTTCTTTTCAGGTCTGTTTTCCACAGGTCCCTCGTGGCGGCATGCTCATCGGTCCTTTCGAAGGACGGACACACCAAGGCGGCAAGAAGCATTGACGTATAAGGGAACCTCTAGGTGGTCTTTTTGACGATTACTCTACCTGCTTTCAGGACCCGCACGCAGCTCTCCCTTGGTCGTGGCATGTTAAATAGCCAGGTTGCTTATCGCACTATTTGTACAAATACGCTTTGACATATTAATCAAATTATAATGGAAACAAATTGCGGCCCAGCTTTTGTGGCACTAGCTTAATGCTTCATTTTATTTCGTCATTCCTGTCGATTGCACCCGTACACTTTGGTACGCTTTAAATTCGCCAGGGGCTTCATTATGCTCCACACTTTGGCAACAAAGTCCGAACACTTTTACAGTATATTTCGGCACCCCGAATTTTTAGCATTATATGCATTGGCTCCGAATCATGTCTTTGGTCAATAGTTCGGTTGCCCGGCTCCTGTGCTTACTACCTTACGTTCCGCTATATCGGCTAGGGTAGTAAAGGGAGAACTACTGCGATAGTGTCCTGGTTTATCCGGATGAGCACCTCAGTAGCGAAAGCCGAAAACTGACTGTCATGATGCCGCGAGAGCTGGTCAGCTATTCGGAGGTTAAAAATCTTTTGCGATTTTTTCCGCGTTATGCGATGAATCGGCCGATCAGGTGTTTACAACACCCTAGTCCAGATTAGATGCTAACTAGGGGCTGTGCCTACATTTTTATTGTCAAACTCCTATGGCTAAGTGAGAGTGATAAAGCCACATAGTCCGATTGCCTGGTTCGTTGCGCTAAACACCTCCTTCAAGGACCAAAATCTTGGATCAGGAGTGTTTAGATTCATCCCGAACACCCCCGTACTACCTACGTGGGGGCTGAAGCCGACGACTGGCCAACTCTCAGATTTAATAAAAAACGGCCGCACAGGAGGTAAAATTTTAATAAGCATTATATTACATAACGTCTTTGTTTCATCATACAAGACAAGATAACATGAATGTATTCATTCGAAGATAATGTCTTTTGAACATTGGCCCTCTACAATGCGGGATCCCTTGATGACATCATCGAAATACCGCTCCAGCGTGCGGTGCTCCTTACCAGCGGGCGGTCCCTCGGACGCGAGCATAACGGCATCTATCTTCGCCCACTTTATCTTGACACGGGCGAAGGACATCCGTGCACCTTCAATTCAGACCGACCGCTTGATCGCATCAAGCAGAGGGCAGGCATTGACCAGCCGCTTCACGAACCCGAAGTAGCTGCTGGGTATAGCTTCGGCAGGCCACAGCCGGATTATGAAATCCTTCATGGCTAGTTCGGCCACCCTATGTAGTTCGGCCAGCTTCTTTAGCTGATCGCTAAAGGGCACCAGATGCTCTGGCGCAAGGTATTGCGGCCAGAACAACTTCTCTGTTGAGCTCCCCTCTTCGGCTCGGAAGAATTCCGCAGCGTCAGAAACGCTGCGCGGCAGATCTGCAAACGCCCCTGGAGAACTTCAAATCTGGGTTAGTAAGAGATATCTCTTCTTCACATATTTGCTTTGCATAATGAAGGCCTTACCCGCCGTAATTTTCTTGGCCTCTTGGATTTCCTGGTGGGCGCCCTGGGCTTCAACTCGGGCCTGTTTTTCGCTCTGACGAGCCTTGGCGAGTTCGGTCTCTTGATCCGCAATGTTGCGCTCCAAGGACTCGCATTTCTTCACGGCATTCTGGAGCTCTTGCTGGACCTCTCCAGCTCTGGCCTCGTGTTTTTCACAGGCGGCTTGCTCCTTTGCCGCTTTCTTTTTGGCCTCGGCCAACGCCTCCTTAAGGGCCTCCACCTTAGTCGCCGCTCCTACAAATATCAGGGCACTACGGTCAATACAAAATCATCTATCCTTTCTGATATACAAAAGGTCATGGCATACCTTGCGTGTCATCCAGCTGCTTTTTTACATGGCCGAGCTCTTCCTCGGCCCGCTCCAGACTCGGCTTCAGTCCGAAGACTTCGGCAGCATGAGAGGTCGCAGCCAGCAACGATGCTTGCTCATTTCACATAGACATGTAAGGTTAGTCTCCTGCGGACATCATTTGATCCTCAGTCCGGCTTTTCTTTCCGAACACCGGACAGAGTATCAGGGGCTACTGTCTATACTGTGACATTCTTTGTACACAATCGCGTCGCTTACCTCAAAGCCTGTTAGAAGGCTGGTACAGGCTTCAATCAGTCCGCTCTTAACGGATTGAACCCTCTCAATCACCGTACCCATGAGGATACGGTGTTCCTCAACAATGGAAGCACCTTGCAGTGCCTCCAGCAGATTATCCGGTGTCTCTGGATGGACAGAGGCCATCGGCGGAATAGGCGCACTTCCTCCTTTCGAAGGAGGCTGCCTGCCTGATTCCGGAGCCGTGTGGGTCTCCAGAATGGTATTCGGCTGGGGGCTGAACTGGATATGGCCCCCATCACCAGTCTCCAGGGGGACTTGCTCCCCCAGATGTCCGGCATCCGAGGTTTCACCCTCCGGCGCCGTCCTAATGGCCCGATGCGTCTCTCCCTGGCCCTTGAAGGTCCTTCGGGACACCGCCTCGGCGTCGTCCGTGGCCTTGGGGGAGGTGGCTGTCGGTGGCGAATCCTTGTCCATAGCCTTTTGATCCAGTGAACCCCTCGATGAGGACCGCTGGGAGCTGTTGTGGGCCGGACTGCAGCGCGTAATTGTATATCTTAAAACCATAAAGTAAAGGAGTTGGATATATATGCACGTTTTTGAGTACTTACGATTCAGCCAGGGGCTTATCCCTGAAGCGCCACTCCGAGCTGCTGTCAGTATCTAGCGCGGTGTCGTCCGCGGAGGAGGCTCTCCCCTTCTTGGATGCTTCGGCTTCCAGATGTGTGGAGGCCGCCCTTTTCTTCCTTCCCCCCTTAGGCGGAGAGTTCCTTTCCTCCACCTCCTCCTCGTCGTCCTCAGCGGTGGAAGAGTGAGTCTCGGCGTCTTCGGGCGTCACGTCTGAAGTGCCCTTATGGCGGAGGCCACCTCTGGCCCCCTTGGCCTTCTTCTTGGCCTTCTTCTCCGGCGTCTTGTAGGGCGCCGGAACCAGCATCTTCGTCAGAAGTGGAATTGCTGGGTCTTCTGGCAGTGGAGCCAGACTCTTGACCAGCTCCACCTTCTTTGTCCAGCTCTAAGAAAGAAAGATGGGGAAGTTCAGACATTCTCCTCGGGTATCTAAGTAATGGATACACCTTGAAAATATACAAAAAACTCACCGGACTGGCAGGGTGGGTCAGGTTGTACCCACGGTCTTCGGTCTCCTTCGGCCACGTCTGTTTTCCCTTGAAGAGCACCTTCCAAATACCTTCATGCGTAACGCCGAAGAAGTGTTGCAGGGTCTGGTGCTTGGCCGGATCGAACTCCCACAAATTGCAGGTCCAGCTTTGGCATGGAAGGATCCGACGAAAGAGCATCACCTGGATCACATTGACGAGCTTGATGTGTCTTGTCGACCATGTTCTTGATGCACGTCTGCAGCGCTGTCAGCTCGTCTGACGAGGCCCAGTCTAGGCCCTTCTCTAGCCAGGAGGTGAGCCGCATCGGGGCCCCAGACCGGAACTCGGGTGCCGCGGCCCAGGTGGTATCGCGGGGCTCTGTGACGTAGAACCACTACTTCTGCCACCCTTTAACGGTCTCCATGAAAGTACCTTTGGGCCATATGACGTTGGGCATCTTGCTCACCATGGCGCCTCCGCACTCTGCGTGTTTTCCGTCCACCACCTTTGGCTTCACATTGAAGATCTTCAGCCACAATCCGAAGTGGGGGGAGATGCGAAGGAAGGCCTCGCACATGACAATAAATGCCAAAATGTTGAGGAAAGAATTGGGGGCCAGATCGCGGAAATCCACCCTATAGTAGAACATAAGCCCGCGGACGAATGGGTGGAGGGGAAATCCCAATCCATGGACGAAGTGGGGGATGAACACTACCCTCTCGTGGGGCTCCGGGGTAGGGACAATCTGTCCCTTGGTCGGAAGCCAGTGGGTGACCACCTTGGCCAAATATCCGGCCTCCCGGAGCTTGGTGATGTCCTTCTCCTTGACGGAGGAACCCATCCACTTGCCCTGCACTCCGGATCCGGACATGGCTGGAGTGCTTTCTTGAGGCGGAAAGGATGAGAACTTGGGCGCTGGAGCTCGAGAATGGATAGGCAGAGAGAGAAGGCATGGGTGAAAGAGGGTGAATCATTATCCCTTTATAAAGGCAGCGAATATCAAGGGCCTCCCCATTCGCCTTAAAACTCGCATGTTTCCCTAGGGCCACGCAGTCGGCGCGGTTGGATTACCCACGCCCGTATTGATGAGAATCCCGCAATAAGGGGACACGATCTCTGCTTCGACAAGACGTGCCAATGAAACCGCATCTTAAAACATGGAGCGGCAGGCTGAAAACCGGTTCGAAATAATGACCGGGTGATGACGTGGTGTCACGTTACAAAAAGTTGTCCGTAGATTGGACTCGTGAAATATTATACTCTCTGCGGTTGTGTGTGGTACTTGTTTTGCAGAGCCGGACACATTTTCTGTGTTCGGGAAATGCTTTGGAGTATTCGGAGGAGGAACCCGCCTTGCAATGCCGAAGAAAATCTGCGCACTGGACACCTCGTCATTGAAGCCTGGTTCAGGGGCTACTGAGGGAGTCCTGGACTAAGGGGTCCTCGGGTGTCCGGCCTGTTGGACATGGGCCGGACTGATGGGCTGTGAAGATACAAGACCGAAGACTATCACTCGTGTCCGGGTGGGACTCTCCTTGGCGTGGAAGGCAAGCTTGGCGTTCGGATAGGAAGATTCCTTTCTCTGTAACTGACTTTGTACAACCCTAGTCCCCTCCGATGTCTATATAAACCGGAGGGTTTAGTCCATAGGGACGATCACAATCATACAGGCTAGACTTCTAGGGTTTTAGCCATTACGATCTCGTGGTAATACTCATATTCATCAAGATCAATCAAGCAGGAAGTAGGGTATTACCTCCATAGAGAGGGCCCCAACCTAGGTAAACATCGTGTCCCCTGTCTCCTATTACCATCGACCTTAGACGCACAGTTCGGGACCCCCTACCCGAGATCCGCCGGTTTTGACACCGACACCAAGGTATATCAAAGCCAATTTTAATTAACAATGATTTGGCATTTATTAGTGAGCACAAAGCAACATATATCAAGCAATGACGAAGTTTAACTCTCTTCCTATGCATTGGCATGTCATACAAGAACAATTCATGCACATCAAGTAAAGGCCAATACATAGCATAAGCAGTTTCTTGCAATTTTACCGTGTTGGAAACATAGAGAGGTGGAGATATAGTTCCTCTCTCATAATAATTGCAAGTAGGATCAGCAAGCACATGCATATTATATTCATCAAAATCATCATGTGCAACGGTAAAAGGCAACCCATCAATATAATCCTTAACAAGAGCAAACTTCTCCAGTATAGTGTAGTTGGGAGAATTCAAAAAGATAATAGGACTATCATGTGTGGGTGCAATAGCAACAATTTCATTCTTAATATAAGGAACTATAGCAAGTTCATCTCTGTAAGCATAATTCATATTGGCATCTTGGCCACAAGCATAGCAAGCATCAAGTTCATCAAAAACGGGTATTTCAAATGAATCAACGGGATCATAGCAATTATCATAGCATTCATCCTTCGGTAAGAACGAAGGGAAATTAAACAATGTGTGAGTTGAAGAGTTACTTGTTGGGGAACGCAGTATTTCAAAAAAAAATACCTACGATCACGCAAGATCTATCTATGTGATGCATAGCAACGAGCGGGAAAGTGTGTCCACGTACCCTCGTAGACCGAAAGCGGAAGCGTTAAGTAACACGGTTGATGTAGTCGAACGTCTTCGCGATCCAACCGATCAAGTACCGCACGGCACCTCCGCGATCTGCACATGTTCAGCTCGGTGACATCCCTCGTACTCTTGATCCAGCTGAGGCCGAGGGAGAGTTTCGTCAGCACGACGGCGTGATGACGGTGGTGATGAAGTTACCAACGCAGGGCTTCGCCTAAGCACTACAACGATATCACCGAGGTGGAAATCTGTGGAGGGGGCACCGCACACGGCTAAACAATCAACTTGTGTGTCTATGGGGTGCCCCCCTCCCCCGTATATAAAGGAGGGGAGGAGGGGGCCGGCCGGCCTCATGGTGCGCCCCCAAGGGGGGTGAATCCTACTCCTACTAGGAGTAGGTTCCCCCCTTTCCTAGTCCTAATAGGAGGGGGAAGGAAGGGGAAGAGAAGAAGAAGGAAAGGGGGGCCGGCCCCCCTCCCAATTTGGATTGGGCTTGGGGGGCGCGCCCCACCTCTTGTCCGCCTCCTCTCTCTTCCACTAAAGCCCATGTAGGCCCTTTAAGCCCCCGGGGGGTTCCGGTAACCCCCCAGTACTCCGGAAAATGCCCGAACTCATCCGAAACCTTTCCGGTGTCCAAACATAGCCTTCCAATATATCAATCTTCATGTCTCGACCATTTTGAGACTCCTCGTCATGTCCGTGATCACATCCGGGACTCCGAACAACCTTTGGTACATCAAAACACATAAACTCATAATACCGATCGTCATCGAACGTTAAGCGTGCGGACCCTACGGGTTCGAGAACTATGTAGACATGACCGAGACTCATCTCCGGTCAATAACCAATAGCAGAACCTGGATGCTCATATTGGCTCCCACATATTCTACGAAGATCTTTATCGGTCAAACCGCATAACAACATACGTTGTTCCCTTTGTCATCGGTATGTTACTTGCCCGAGATTCGATCGTCGGTATCTCAATACCTAGTCCAATCTCGTTACCGGCAAGTCTCTTTACTCGTTACGTAATGCATCATCCCGCAACTAACTCATTAGTCACATTGCTTGCCAGGCTTATAATGATATGAATTACCGAGAGGGCCCAGAGATACCTCTCCGACAATCGGAGTGACAAATCCTAATCTCGATCTATGCCAACTCAACAAACACCATCGGAGACACCTGTAGAGCATCTTTATAATCACCCAGTTACGTTGTGATGTTTGATAGCACACTAAGTGTTCCTCCGGTATTCGGGAGTTGCATAATCTCATAGTCATAGGAACATGTATAAGTTATGAAGAAAGCAATAGCAACAAACTAAACGATCATCGTGCTAAGCTAACGGATGGGTCTTGTCAATCACATCATTCTCTAATGATGTGATCCGTTAATCAAATGACAACTCATGTCTATGGCTAGGAAACTTAACCATCTTTGATTAATGAGCTAGTCAAGTAGAGGCATACTAGTGACACTCTGTTTGTCTATGTATTCACACATGTACTAAGTTTCTGGTTAATATAATTCTAGCATGAATAATAAACATTTATCATGATATAAAGAAATATAAATAACAACTTTATTATTGCCTCTAGGGCATATTTCCTTCATTACTCTCATTAGAAGGTGGGCATGGGTGAATAATCCGCTCTTCCTCCTTTTATTCTTCGCTCTCCTCATCATCTTTTTCATCCAATGAGCTCACAGTTTCATCAATTCCTTCTTCCATAGACTCCTGCAAAATATTAGTCTCTTCTTGGACAGCGGAGACTTTCTCAATAAATGCATCAATATCGGAATTGTATTTATAATTATCATAGCAATATTTAAGGATAGCAAAATTTTCAGGTCTATAAACTGAATCACCAAAATCTTCAAACTTTTCAAACAAAGATTCAATTTCATAAGCACCCTTAAAAACAACAAATTCTTCTCTCCGTTCCACATCATAGTAATCATATATACCTCTAGCATAAGAAGCCAAGGTTTCATTATCATTAAATTCACATGAAAAGGGAAGGTGTGGAACCTCAATCTTAGAGCAACAAGTATAATCACATCTCAAGCATAGATTCCAAGCATACCATTGCAACATTTCAATTTGATCCCATAAAAGTTTTCCCTTTTGATTCTAGCGATAATCCCTAAATTATTCGCGTTGATCCAACGTTACTCCCATTATCAAGTTGAATGGGGTTTTCTCAGGATTATCAGAGTAGTGCATAATATTTTTCACATAACGAGCATCGAGGGTTTTAGGAGGTTCCCCATCTCCATGAGTAGCAAGTACCACTAATTTTTTTGGTGTTTCGTGTTCCATATCCATAACTAAAGATAGATAACAACTTAGAGCAGGAAATAGAAACTACTTAGTGATAAAGCAAACAAGCACACATGAGAATATTCACCCCACGCTATTGCTCCCCGGCAACGGCGCCAGAAAAAGGTCTTGATAACCCACAAGTATAGGGGATCAATTGTAGCCTCTTTCGATAAGTAAGAGTGTCGAACCCAACGAGGAGCTAAAGGTAGAACAAATATTCCCTCAAGTTCTATCGACCACCGATACAACTCTACGCACGCTTGACGTTCGCTTTACCTAGAACGAGTATGAAACTAGAAGTACTTTGTAGGTGTGATAGGATAGGTTTGCAAGATAATAAAGAGCACGTAAATAAAATCTAGGGGCTGTTTAGATAAAGACACAACTAAGTTAGTTTTAGTATAGAGCTTTTGTCAACAAGAAAGTTATTTGTCCCTAGGCAATCTATAAGAAGTACCGGTAATCATTCTTGTAATTTTATATGAGGGAGAGGCATGAGCTAACATACCTTCTCTACTTGGATCATACGCATTTATGATTGGACCCCTAGCAAGCATCCGCAACTACTAAAGATCATTAAGGTCGTGAAACCCAACCATAGCATTAAGTATCAAGTCCTCTTTACTCCCATACGCCATGCCCACCTATCCGCGTTTGGGCTGCTGTCATCCCCCGCAACACTGACAATAAGCAAACCATGAACATATTGCAACACCCTACAGCGGGGGCCCCTCACGTTTGCGCAAGAACGGAGGGCACCGTAGGACAGCACCATAAATAACATATACAATCATACCAACCAAGATCACGATTAACCCATAGGACAAAACGGATCTACTCAAACATCGTAGGATAACCATAGATCATTGGGAAATAATATATGGAGTTGAGCACCATGTTTAAGTAGAGATTACAGCGGGGAGAAGAGGTGTTACACCACTGCATAGAGGGGGAGAGATTTGATGTTGACGGTAGCAAGATTGTTGATGTAGATCATCGTCCCGATCGTGCCCTGGTGGCACTCCGGCGCCACCAGGAGAGAGGGGAGAGAGCCCCCCTCCTTCTTCTTCTTCCTTGGCCTCCCCCCTAGATGGTAGGAGAGTTCCCCCTCTGGTTCATGGCCTCCATGGCCGCAGAGGGGCGGGAGCCCCTCCGAGATTAGATCTCCCTCTCTGTTCTCCACTTTTCGCCTTCTGCAGATCTGGCCGAAAACCGTTTCTTATATTCCCGGAGATCCCTAACTCCGATTGTGCTGAGATTTTAACACGATTTTTTTCCGGATATAAGCTTCCTTGCGCCCGAAGTAGAGCTCCAACCGACGTTCGAGGAGGGCACAACCCACCACACCACGCCTGGCTCCGGGACCGCGCCCTGGTGGGTTGTGCCCACCACGGGCTTCCGTTTGCGGTGATTCCAACTCCCAAAAATCACATATGTTCCAAAATAATTCTCCGTGAAATTTTATTGCATTTGGACTTCGTTTGATATGGACTTTTTGTGATACAAAAAACATGCAAAAAACAGGAACTGGCACTGGGCACTGGGCACCTGGCTCGGATGCCACTGTTGGGGAACGAAGTATTTCAAAAAGAGGTTCGAGTGGATGTTATAGTTCCTATGAAATGTAGTACAAAATATTACATAGGAAAAATTGCTATGGAATCCAATCCTATGAATGACCAACGTAGAAAAATTCCAAGGGATTTCAATCCTCCAAAAATCATATAAAATTCCTTTGAATCAAGGGAGTCCTAAAGTTGGTTAGTGTTTATTAACACGATAAAAAAGAAATGTAAAGGTCATTTCTTTGGAAAAAATTACTTCATTCGATCGAAATTAATTGACGCCGCTTTAATACAACTTTAAATAGTCAGAGTCAAGTACTCGCATTGATGCAAGATTTATAAGTTGGAGTTTTCAGCGTAATGATGGGCGCGTTTTGACTACCCGTTGCCGGACGGCTCGACGCCCGGTCTAAGAGACCGCGATTGCGGTCAGTCCTGAAAGGGTGTGAAGTGAAACTAGTCAAGAAATACAAAAAAATAAAAATAAAAACTTGTCATCGACGGCCCTCACGCTACCAAATCATCTTGGCGCTCAAGATGATGTCAATTATTAAGCGTAATGGCGCGCAAAGTAGTCCGCGTATCGGCGGAATGAAGATCTCCATGTCAACGCTTCTCCATCAAGCTCAACCTGTCTTTCTTGCTTGCTCACACTAGGTAGATAAGGTGCAGATCATACGGGTCGCTTAATCGCACCATGAGAGTTAACTAAACACGCCTTTTGACGGTCCTCCATGAATTTCCTGGTAAACTGGAGGAAAGCTCTGCCTTTGTGCTAATCATCATCATAAACCGCGTGATCTGACTATGATGATGATGACTCAACGGCCGCAGTAACTAACTACTTGTGTCCACATAGCCAGCTTGTTTCAGACAGCTTTTTTACCCCCACAGATTCAGCAAAACCTTTGCACCTGGAGATCCACAGATGTAAAAATGGTTTCGACTCTGCCCCTGGTACCTGGCATCCCTGGCACGGAGAATCCTAGTGAAAGTTGAAAGCCATCTCAGTCACCGTCGACTCTGCCTCCCTTGCTTTGCTGCTAAGGTGTAATGCTTCGCATACCGCCGAAATCACAGCCGTCCCTCCCTCCAGGATGAACTGCCGCGATTCGACAGGTCAATCAACAACTTTCCACCTTAAGACTGGCTAGCAGAACATGAAAGTAAAACTGCTCTTGCAAATCACAGCTGACACGGCAACTAACCAATAACCAAGTCGTCTTTCACAGGGCTAGCTAAAAATCATCATCCTCAAAGGCGGCGGCACAGCGCCCCCAATTGCGGGGCCACAGGCAGCAGCGAGTACCACACACAAACAATGCTCGCACACAACTCTGTTAACACTTTCGACGAATTCGCCGATACGCAACAATGGCAGGGCCTCCCCACCCATTCGGTGGAGGAGAACCTACATTCTCAATTTCCTAACTCACAAACCGCAGATCTAGCACGCACCACTAGCTGGCAATCACTTCAGTTCACTGTCCGACGACAGAAAACGCGACCAGCGACACCAACACCGCCAGCAGGTAGCCGCTCTGTTTTACCGCAGGGGACGCCGAGCTCGACGACGACCCGTGCGGCTTCTGAGCCCTACAAGACAGCACAGCCAAAGCACAAGTCAGTAACTGCAAGTCTGTGACCATATTGTAAGAAGGTCCATAATCTACAGCGCACAGGCAAGCAGTACTAGCTTACTTCTGCTTTTCCCTGAGGAGGCCACAGAAGAGGGCGTTGTCCGGTATCACCGACTCGGTCACGTTGTAGCCTCCGTCAGGATCCACCACCCGGATGTACGTCTCCTGGCCGAGGTACCACGTGTCCAGGTTCTCCGTGCGCACGTTCCAGAACCCCGGGCTGTCGAGCGACAACAGGACGGCAGTCCATGCTCCGGGGAATACCTGCGTTGCGAGTGAGACGGTGTTAACTACAGGGCCGCAACACTTTATGGGTCACTTTCGGTGGATATTGTCTAACCAAGTTACAAACAGCTACACACAGAAATGTTCTATCCAAGTGATACCCTGCAGTACATACCTGAGTGGTGCAACGGGAAACACCATCCCACTTGTTGTACGTAGAACGACTTTCGTTCTTCCACTCACCATAGTCCATTCTGTTGGCAATGCGCAAACAGTTCAGCACACAGGACTCTACCAAACCGGTTACTGAAAGAGATGAATAGTTTCAAGCTGTGCTCACCCTACGACCCAGAAGGCATATCCGTCGATGTGGTAGGTCTGAACCTTCGTGTCGTTGTTCTGAAACACAATCTCCATGAAGTTCTTGTACGTTGAGTTGATGACAGAAGATCCGATCGCTGGCGGTCCGTCAGATGGCATGGTTGGGAAGTCCAGTGTGTAGACTTCTTTCTTGTCATAGAGATCCGCAAGCCTCAATGGAGTAGCAGGCGGGGAGTAAGAGATGCCGTTCAGTGTGGTCCGCTTTTTGCCATTGATGGTAACAGGTGGCATGTTCCTCAGCTTGTACACTTGGGTCACGTTGATTTCGCCGTAGTGAAATGATCCTTGAGGATTCGGGCGAGCAGCACCAGTGGTCACGTTCATCCTGACAAACAGAAGGTATTTAGGTATTTATTTAGGCTGAAGTATGTCTGCAACTATTAGAACTGTAGGCACAGGTCACAAATATTACCAGGTTACCTTACACTTTACTGATTAATGCTAGCCGAAAGAGGACACTAATGACCAGTTAACCACATAGCCTTTTTAAAAGTCACTGTTGGTATTGACAAAATTTACAGTTTCTAATTTCTGTAAGAAATTTTCCTGGAATGAATGCTCAAGTACAAGGGCAAATATTTCAGCAGACAATTTCCCAAACGAGTGCACAATCATGATGCAAGAAAGGAGGTGACTATTACATTTATATCTAATACATATTTTTCTCTCAGTATTCGTAAAGCCAAGCATAGTTAGTCAACATCTCTTAAAGATCAACATCGAACAAAAAGGTGCATAAAATGTTTTTTTTTTTGCGATAGCCAAAAGCCCAAAAGACCATGGAAAGTTAAGGGAAAAGCAAGTAAATCAGAGCTAGATTATTTATTTCATGCAAGAGTACCACTTAAGTTTAGTTAGGCATAGCAAAACACTATTTTTTTCATGATAAAGTACACATCATAGCACATGATGGATACTGAGGAACACGATTATTATTACTAAGCAGTCAACACATGATGGCAGCAATTCCTAACATCAGGCTATTAAATTTTATTTCAGAATTGCGTGAAGAGAAAATTGTGTCGGTGGTCATTTGTATGGTCAGAGCTTAGGTAAAAAAATTAGTCATAGATTGCTCACTTTTATGCTTGGTTTGAAATGCCTTAATGTGTGTGTATTGGCTCTTTTATAAGAACCCGCTTATTTTTCCCATTCTGAATATGTAGAGCCAAGCATATTTAGTCAATGTCTCGAAGATCAAAGGTCAGACCAGATGTGCATAAAATAAATTTGTGAGATAGCCAAATGGCGATTGAAAGTTGAGCAAAAGTCAATTAAATCATACAAGATTACTGCTTAAGTTTAGTTAGGTGCAGCAAAACACTGTTTTCATAAAGTAAGCATCATAGCACATGATGGAAGAGCGCTGTCGTTATTATAAAACAGTCAGCACATGATGGGTCAACCATTTCAAACATCATGCTTATAAAAGTAATATCAGGATTGAGTGAAGAGAAAATTAAGCTAATGATAGTTTGGATGGTCAGAGCTTAGGCGGGAAAAAGGAGTTATTTTATACAAACCTGATTGACCGTGCCTGGTTCATGGAGAAAGATTTGTCGTACTCATCATTCGGCGGGTCAGGGAGCAGACCAGACGCCTTGCCCTTTGAATTAGAGTAGTGCAGAATTGCAACACCGGTAACCCTGGTCCAGAGCGACTCGTTCACGAACCGAGCGCTGGCCACGATGTAATAGTCGCTGCTTGCATTCTGGTCCATGGTGACCAGAAAGGAGTAGGACTGCCCCACGTGGATGTCGAGGTTGGTGAAGTTCTGCTTCATCGTGTAGGAGCCCTCCGTCTCGACCATGGCCATGTTGTGTCCCTGGATCCTCAGGTTCAAGCTCGTGGAGACGCCCACGTTGTGGACTCTGAAGCGGTATGTTTTGCCTGTTGTGGAAATGAGGCTACCAGTTACAACGATTACGACAATGTACTATAGTAGTACTTATTGTTCAAAGAAATTTATAGTTGGCCTTATCATGAAACTAAGTAGCGATTAATCACCAACCTCTTGCACCCATCATATCAGAGAAAAAGTATGGTGCAAGATTGAGCAGTAACATATAAGTATATTTGCAGCAGCAGCATTTGGAACCAACCATGATTATTTCCTCATTACCATGCTGCCAGTTACCAAGTAGTGATCATTGTCTAAAGAAATGTGTAGTTGGCCTTAGCATGAAAGTAAGTAGTAATTAATCATCAACCACATGGCCCATCATATTCAGAGAGAAAAAAACATGTTGTACAGCTGAACAGTTAATAACATATTATAAGTATTGGCAGCAACAGCATTTCGAACAAACCATGATTATTTCCTCATTACCATGCCCATGAAAGATGCGAGGAATTGAAAAGTGGTAATGCAGTATATGATGATGAAAGCGAGAGAAGCAATCACCCTACCTGGCTCGACATTGATGGTCTCGTACTCGATGCCAGCCGGGACGAGGGAGTCATTGTACCGATACGGCCCCTTGCCATTCATGAGAACGCCGTCGGGCATCCCGAGCTCCTTCCCATCATCGAGCATCTTCCTGAGGTCCTATAACACAAGAGAAAACCACAATCAAACACCCTCTCACTGCAAACCCAGTTTGTGGTATACATTTCTTCCCCTGATCCTGCTTACCGTGTGGTTCTTCTTGTACCAGTCCCCAATGAAGAGCCTGACGTCGCCGTCGGGGATGTCAAACGGGACAGAGATGACAGCACGGTTGTTCACCGTGATGCCGCCGAATCCGCCGGCGGCGCGCTGCATGGAGAGCGGCGGGAAGTAGAAGAAGCTGCCTATCTGGTCCTTGACCTGGAAGTTGTAGGTCCAGTTCCACCCCGGCGGGATGGGGCAGTTGGTGCCGAGGACTCCGTCCTGCCAGCAGTTCTTCCGCTGCTGGATGCCGTCCCTGAATTGATCAAAAAACCAGAGCAAGGCTTGCTTGTCATCACACTGAAGCCATCCATGACTGTAATAACTGAAGCCTGCAAGAGCAGTGAGATGAGTGAAGTTTGGATGGTGGTGGGAGTGGGGAGTGGGCAGACCAGGTGATGAGGAGCGGCTCGTCGAGGCTGTTGAGGACGTTGACGGCGACGTTGTAGTTGGTTGTGACGTTCACCACGGGGCCCGGGAACTCCTTGTTGATTGCGATCACCTGAAAACAAAGCGAAAATTTCAGAAACACACGGGTTCAGGTTCAGGTTCAGGTAGATTCATCCTGGCGGTTAATTAATTAAAATCAGGCGCCGCGAGGTCAGATCTCTGTCGGGAAGCGCACGGGAACAGTGCGGCGGGGAGCGGGAGGGGGATCTGGACTTTTGGAGGCGGCCGGCGTCGAAATGAATCGAAACTTTTGAAGGTGGGGAGCGGGAGGGGGCAAAAAATTCAAAACTTTTGCGCGTGTCAGGCCGGGGAATCCTTGAATCGAAGGGCGGTACAATCGGGCGGCATGGTTTCCAGAAATCTACTACTAGCATCCCCTCCCCGCGAAGGGGGGAGGGAGCGGTAGCGCGGACGGCACCCCGAATAAGGCGTGAAACGGGGGGAAAACTGAATCTTGACGGCGGGCAGGCAGGGCAAGCGGACGGGCGGGCGGAGGCCCCCGCGCGCGGAAACCCAAACAAATCTTGCGGCGGAGGGGGAGCGGAGCACGCGTCGGCGGCGGCGGCAGGCAAGTGATTGGGAATGGAAGAAGACGGAGGGGGAGGGATGGCCATACCTTCTGCGGGACGCCGAGCGGGGATCTGGTGACGTAGGAGACGTCCCAGTCGAAGGCGGCGTAGGGGTCGGTGGCCCGCGCCGGCGAAGGCGCCGCCAGGAAGCCGAGCAGGAGCGGCAGGAGCAGCGCCGCCGCCGGGCACGCCATTGTCTCTCTCCTTCCCCGGTCGAGACGAGACGAGTCCACACACGTGTCTGCTGATTCTTGGGGGGATTCGCTTTTCTTTTGGCCCTTTTTCCGCACTGCTCGCTCGCTGCCTGCCCCGGCGGCCGTTTCTCTCTCTCGCTCGCTATTTGTGTCGGACGGGATGAGAGAATGAAGCAAATGTGGGTGGGGATGGGGGTTTGGGAGGGTTTTGAGGGAAAGCATCGACCCCAACCCCAACCCCAACGGGCAACAGCTGTGTCGACGCGGACGCGGACGCTGACAGTGTGGGGAATGCGCCGAGACGCGTCGCGATGCATCCCCTGCGCGTGGACCCCACACCATCTTCAATGCTAGCCTATCATATCACACCCAAAATTCCCCAAGTACACCCATAGATGGATAAGGGCAACTCCACCCAAAATCATCCGGCCGCGTCCATTTGAGGGTAAACGGACACAAGACGCGGCCAAACGCACGGGAGTAAACGGACCAATATCCGTTTTCGGCCTAAATTTCGGCCGTACTTGCATCGAAACAAACAGCGCACGGACGGGCCGGAGACGCGCTCTTGTCCTCCCGTGGCCCGCCCGTCGGGGACACACCCACCCACTTTCCCTTGGCGGAAGGAGCTCATCAACCTTCCGAACTGGACGCCTCCGGCGAGTAAGGGCACTCCGTCTCCTCCTCCGCCTCCTCCTCCGACGAGTGATCAGGGCACTCAGCCTCCTTCTCCGGCGCGTGGCGGCACTCTGCCTCCTCCTCCGGCGAGTGATCAGGGCACTCAGCCTCCTTCTCCGGCGCGTGGCGGCACTCCGCCTCCTTCTCCGCCTACGCCGGCGCGCCAGAGCAGCCAGCCTCCTCCTTCTCCGCCTCGTCAGCAAGGGCGGAAGAGACCCGCCGCCGCTCCGGCTGCTCCGGTGCGTCGTAGTCCTTCTCCTCCGCCTCGTAAGCAAGGAAAGAAGACAGCCGCAGCCGCTCCGTCTGCTCTGCCGGCGTCTAGCAGTACAGCCAGAGGCGGGAGGCAATACAGATTCGGTCCTTACGAGAGGACCGAGGAGGAAACCAGGAAGATCGTGCGAGCCGAAGTGACGAACTTCTTTGAAAGGGTGAAAGCAAATAAACATCCACCTCCGGAGGAGAAGGTAGATCCGGTGAAAGTGAAGCGCACTCTGGCTGCCTTGACAAAACCACCAAAGTCTCCGCCGAAAGGCAACTATGAGCGCATTATTGCAAAGACATTTGCCGAAGCGGAGCGGTCGGGAAGTACTTTCAGTGATCAAAGGTTAAAAGAACGACGAGCTAGGAAAAAAATTGCCCAGCTCGGCGAACAAGCGAACCAATCGTGCCCCCCGCTCAAGGTGTCTAGCGACATCGTCGCTAATGATCCGAGGATGGTGCCCGATTATAGCAATCTTGGGGATTACCTGCTCGACGATGTACATTATGATATCTTGGAGGTGGACGAACACAAATACCATTACGGGAAGCCTCTCGTCGAAGATGAAAGATCTCTAACAACGATGATGCGAAGATTACATGATTGGTACATGAAAACCTGCAGAGAGTCTGGGGGAGGGATACTTTGACGCTGAGAGTTAAACCGGAGCATGACCTCGTTGGAATTGAACTGTTGAATGTTCCATTTGAGGACTTCTTCCAGTTTTTCAATCAAAAGGCCCTCGATAAATCAACGGTCACTTGCTACTGTCTGTAAGTAGTACTACTTCTGTCATTAAGTCTCTCTATATAGGTCGGCTCTTTCATTGCATGTATTTATAATTATCCTCACTATATTATGCAGATTGAAGATCGCCGAATTGAAGAAAAGACAAATCGGTGATATTGGGTTCATTAACACAAATCTCATAGATGCAACTGAGGTTAAATATCATGCCAAAAATACCGAGGCCAACTTGCTACGATCGTTGGTAATAAATGAAAACAAAGATATAATACTCTTTCCTTAAAACTTCAAGTGAATGTTACTGTCTTGTGCATATTCGGTTTCCCTTATTAGTCCAGGTTATAGTAATGTAATTGATGACTTATGCATGCGTGCGCAGCTTCCACTATATTCTCCTAGAGATTAAGCTTGAGCAGGGAGTAGTAACCGTCTTAGACTCGAGCCGAAAAGATCCCCAGGACTATGCGGACATGACTCAAATGCTCGAGAAGTAAGTTAAATTGATCATTATCCACCATATCAGCAACTTTGTTCATTTCCTGATATCAAGTAATTTTTTTCTTTGTCTGGCAGGGTTTGGAGAAAATTCACCAAAAAAGCTCCGGGACTGCCGAAGAAGCTGCAATTTAAACACCCGAAAGTAAGTACTATAGTAGCATGTTCCGCGCATCTCCTAGTGATTCAAGCGCTAGTTTTATCAATACCATTTAGCATGCTTGCTTATCAGTTTGATTGACCTCTATTTCTTGTAAAGTGGTTGTGGCAGGAACCCGGGAATAATTACTGTGGATACTACGTTTGCGAGTCCATCCGCTACACGACCTGTGAGCGGGGCTACTCTGACGAACAATATGAAGTGCGTAAGTAATAATATTCACAATTTTATTTTATTACCATCATTTGTGTTGAGTTTCATTATTCATATATATAGGTATTGACCCCCTTCTTCAAATTAGATGTTTTAGAAGTGGGATGAACTCCTAGCACCAGATCGTATGCGAGCAATTCAAGAGGAATTGGCGGCATTCTTCCTTGACCACGTGATCGCTGAAGACGGAGAATACCATGTGGACCTTGACTTCGTATATAATTAGGAGATTATATTGTAAGAGATAATTATTGTATATATGTAGCCAGTAGTGTCGGATAGATATACGAGAACTTGTTGTTCGACCAATCTCTCGAAGAAGGAGAGGTGGTCGATATCACTTCTCTCTGTATGCATATGTTCATGACGATCTTCTGTTTCCTTCATTTTCTTACTAGCTAGCGTGTCTAGTCCTCTCTATACGTATATAGTACGTAGCGTCGACCAAGCACGGAGATAAGAGAGGACACTTCTCTCTATTAATTAGCTAGCTAACACAATATACCCCCCCCCCTTAAAAAAAACAAAAACCCTGAACCTGAGCCTCACGGGATGAGAGAATGAAGCAAATGTGGGTGGGGATGGGGGTTTGGGAGGGTTTTGAGGGAAAGCATCGACCCCAACCCCAACCCCAACAGGCAACAGCTGTGTCGACGCGGACGCGGACGCTGACAGTGTGGGGAATGCGCCGAGACGCGTCGCGATGCATCCCCTGCGCGTGGACCCCACACCATCTTCAATGCTAGCCTATCATATCACACCCAAAATTCCCCAAGTACACCCATAGATGGATAAGGGCAACTCCACCCAAAATCATCCGGCCGCGTCCATTTGAGGGTAAACAGACACAAGACGCGGCCAAACGCACGGGAGCAAACGGACCAATATCCGTTTTCGGCCCGCTTCCGGCCTAAATTTCGGCCTCACTTGCATCGAAAAAAGCAGCGCACGGACGGGCCGGAGACGCGCTCTTGTCCTCTCCTGGCCCGCCAGTCGGGGACACACCCACCCACTTTCCCTTCATTTCCCCAAAACACTCCCCCTCCCCCCCTTCCATGGCCGGCGAGACGGCCGCGGCCGCGCGCTGAAGAAGGAGGCTTCCAAGAAGCCACGGTCGGAACTGACACCGGTGGAGCTCGCCAAACTTGACATCGAATCGGCCAAGAGGAGGAACCGGCGGACAAAGGTGGCGGAGAAGAAGGTCGCCGCTGCTGCATGGCCATGTATCGTGCGCCGCCGCTGCATGGCCATGTGAAGGAAATATGCCCTGGAGGCAATAATAAAGTTATTATTTATTTCCTTATATCATGATAAATGTTTATTATTCATGCTAGAATTGTATTAACCGGAAACATAATACATGTGTGAATACATAGACAAACAGAGTGTCACTAGTATGCCTCTACTTGACTAGCTCGTTAATCGAAGATGGTTGAGTTTCCTAGCTATGGACATGAGTTGTCATTTGATTAATGGGATCACATCATTAGGAGAATGATGTGATTGACTTGACCCATTTCGTTAGCTTAGCACTTGATCGTTTAGTATGTTGCTATTGTTTTCTTCATGACTTATACATGTTTCTATGACTATGAGATTATGCAACTCCCGTTTACCGGAGAAACACTTTGTGTGCTACCAAACATCACAACGTAACTGGGTGATTATAAAGGTGCTCTACAGGTGTCTCCGAAGGTACTTGTTGGGTTGGCGTATTTCGAGATTAGGATTTGTCACTCCGATTGTCGGAGAGGTATCTCTGGGCCCACTTGGTAATGCACATCACTATAAGCCTTGCAAGCATTGCAACTAATGAGTTAGTTGTGGGATGTTGTATTATGGAACGAGTAAAGAGACTTGCCGGTAACGAGATTAAACTAGGTATTGAGATACCGACGATCGAATCTCGGGCAAGTAACATACCGATGACAAAGGGAACAACGTATGTTGTTATCCGGTTTGACCAATAAAGATCTTCGTAGAATATGTGGGAGCCAATATGAGCATCCAGGTTCCGCTATTGGTTATTGACCGGAGACGTGTCGCGGTCATGTCTACATAGTTCTCGAACCCGTAGGGTCCGCACGCTTAAAGTTTCGGTGACGATTGTATTATAAGTTTATGTGATTTGATGTACCGAAGGTAGTTCGGAGTCCCGGATGAGATCGGGGACATGACGAGGAGTCTCGAAATGGTCGAGACGTAAAGATCGATATATTGGACGACTATATTCGGACATCGGAAAGGTTCCGAGTGATTCGGGTATTTTTCGGAGTACCGGAGAGTTACGGGAATTCGCCGGGGAGTATATGGGCCTTATTGGGCTTTAGGGGAAAGAGAGAGGGGAGGCTGCGCCCCCCCCCAATGCTTAGTCTGAATTGGACTAGAGGGAGGGGCGGCGCCCCCTCCTTCCTTCTTTTCTCTTTTCCCTTTTCCTTCTCTCCTACTCCTACTACTTGGAAGGGCTCCTAGTTCTACTAGGAAAGGGGGAATCCTACTCCCGGTGGGAGTAGGACTCCCCTAGGGCACGCCATAGAGAGGGCCGGCCCTCCCCCTCCTCCACTCCTTTATATACGGGGAGGGGGGCACCCCTTGGAGACACAACAATTGATCTCTTGATCTCTTAGCCGTGTGCGGTGCCCCCCTCCACCATAATCCACCTCGATCATATCGTAGCGGTGCTTAGGCGAAGCCCTGCGTAGGTAGCATCATCATCACCGTCATCACGCTGTCGTGCTAACGGAACTCTCCCTCGAAGCTCTGCTGGATCGGAGTTCGTGGGACGTCATCGAGCTAAACGTGTGCTGAACTCGGAGGTGCCGTGCGTTCGGTACTTGGATCGGTCGGATCGTGAAGACGTACGACTACATCAACCGCGTTGTGCTAACGCTTCTGCTTTCGGTCTACGAGGGTACGTGGACACACTCTCCCCTCTCGTTTCTATGCATCACCATGATCCTGTGTGTGCGTAGGAATTTTTTTGAAATTACTACATTCCCCAACACCATGGGCAGACACGGTTCTCCACGTCGTCGGACTACATCGACCTCAACGTGACGCCGGGTATAGTGGCGCCAGCCAGCCGTCCGACGGGACGCAAAGGATACGTCCGGCGATCTCCGACATGGCAGGTGATACATCTTCAACATATCTATAATTTTTTTTATTGCTCCATGCTATTATAGTATCAATCTTGGATGTTTTATATACAATTATATGCTATTTTCTACCATTTTCTAGGACTAACCTATTAACCCAGTGCCAAGTGTCAGTTGTTTTTTTCCCTATTTTTAGTTTTCCAAGAAATCAGTACCAAACGGAGTCCAAACACTACGAACATTTTTGATGATTTTTTTCTAGACCAGAGAGTGTTGGGGAACGTTGCATGGGAAACAAAAAATTTCCTACGCTCACCAAGATCAATCTAGGAGATGAACATCTACGAGAGGAGAGATTGCATCTACATACCCTTGTAGATCGCTAAGCGGGAGCGTTAAGATACGCGGTTGATGTAGTCGAACGTCTTCGTGATCCAATCACAGTCCATCCCGCGAACTCCTGATCCAAGTGCCGAACGGACGGCACCTCCGCGTTCAACACACGTACGGCTTGATGACGCCTTCACCTCCTCGATCCAGCGAGTGATGGTGAAGTAGTAGCTCGAGTCCTCCGGCAGCATGACGGCGTGATGGCGGTGGTGGTGGAGAAATCTTAGCAGGGCTTCGCCAAGCCTCACGGAGAAGAAGAAGGACTACGAGGGAGAGGGAGGGCAGCGCCGTGGCATAGATGGGTGCGGTTGCCCTCCCTCTACCCCTCTATATATAGGGGGAAGGGAGGAGGAGGGGCGCCCTAGGGTTCCCTAGGAGGGGCGACGGCCACCAGGGGGAAACCCTAGATGGGTTTTGGTGCGCCTCCCCCCTCCCCCGGGAGCCTTGGCCCCCAAGGCAAAGGGGGTGGCTGCCCTAGGGGAGCTCCACCACCCCTTCTGGTTACGTGGGAAAGGGTGAGGGGGCGCACAGCCCTTTGTGGGCTGGTTTGCCCCCTCCCCTTGGCCCATGGGGCCCCCAACACTTGCCCCCCCCCCCCCCGAAACCCCTTTCGGTGATGCTAGTCATCACCTGGTACCCCCGGAACAATTCTGGACTCCAATACCCTTCGTCCAATATATCAATCTTCACCTCCAGACCATTCCAGAGTTCCTCGTCATGTCCAGATCTCATCCGGGACTCCGAACAACCTTCGGTAACCACCATAATGATTGAACTATACTTATATCGTCACCAAACGTTAAGTGTGTAAACCCTGCGGGTTCGAGAACTATGCAGACATGCCTGAGACACCTCTACGGTCAATAACCAATAGTGGGACCTGGATGCCCATATTGGTTCCTACATATTCTACGAATATCTTATCAGTCGAACCTCAATGTCAAGGATTCTGCTAATCCCGTATGCAGTTCCCTTTGTCTATCGGTATGTTACTTGCCCAAGATTCGATCGTCGGTATCCCCATACCTAGTTCAATCTCGTTATCGACAAGTCTCTTTACTCGTTTCGTAATACAAGATCTCGTGGCTAATTCATTAGTCACATTGCTTGCAAGCTTACTGTGATGTTGTATTACCGAGTGGGCCCTGAGATACCTCTCCGTCATACGGAGTGACAAATCCCAGTCTTGATCCATGCCAACTCAACAGACATCCTCGGAGATACCTGTAGAGCACCTTTATAGTCACCCAGTTACGTTGTGACGTTTGGTACGCACAAGGTATACCTCCGGTGTCAGTGAGTTGCATGATCTCATGGTCATAAGAACATATACTTGACATGCAGAAAATGATAGCAATAAACTTGACACGATCATATGCTACGTTTATAGTTTGGGTCTTGTCCATCACATCATTCTCCCAATGATGTGATCCCATTATCAAATGACAACCCATGTCTATGGCTAGGAAACCATAGTCATCTTTGATCAACAAGCTAGTCCGATAGAGGCTTACTAGGGACATGTTGTTGTCTATGTATCCACACATGTATATGAGTTTCTGGTCAATACAATCGTAGCATGGATAATAAACGATTATCATGAACAAGGAAATATAATAATAAAAACTTTATTATTGCCTCTAGGGCATATTTCCAACAGTCTCCCACTTGCCCTAGAGTCAATAATCTAGCATTACATGGTAATGAATCTAACACCCATAGAGTTATGGTGTTGATCATGCTTTGCCCATGAAAGAGGTTTAGTCAACCGAACTGCAACATTCAGATCCGTATGTATCTTGCAAATGTTTATGTCTTCCTCCTTGATGTAATCGCGGATAGAATTGAAGCGCCACTTTATGTGTTTGGTCCTCTTGTGAAACCTTGGTTCCTTGGCTAGAGCAATGGCACCAGTGTTGTCACAGAACAGAGTCATCGGGTCCAGTGCACTGGGCACAACTCCAAGATTTGTCATGAATTGCTTCATCCAGATACCTTCCTTCGCCGCCTCCGAGGTAGCTATGTACTCCACTTCGCATGTAGAATCAACTACCACACTCTGCTTGGAACTGCGCCAGCTTACCGCTCCCCCGTTCAGAACATATACGTATCCGGTTTGAGACTTAGAGTCATCCGGATCAGTGTCAAAGCTTGCATCGACGTAACCCTTTACGACGAGCTCTTGATCACCTCCATAAACGAGAAACATTTCCTTAGTCCTTTTCAGGTACTTAAGGATATTCTTGACTGTTGTCCAGTGTCCACTCCTGGATCACTTTGAAACCTTCCGGCCATACTTATGGCAAGGCAGACATCTGGTCTTGTGCACAACATCGCATACATGATAGAGCCTATGGCAGAAGCATAGGGGACAACACTCATCTTTTCTCTATCCTCTACACTCGTTGGGCATTGAGTCTTACTCAACTTCAAACCTTGCAAAACAGGCAAGAACCCCTTCTTGGACTGATCCATTTTGAACTTCTTCAAAATCTTATCAAGGTATGTGATTTGTGAAAGTCCTATCAAGCGTCTTGATCTATCTCTATAGATCTTGATGCCTAATATGAAAGCAGCTTCTCCTAGGTCCTTCACTGAAAAACTCTTGTTCATATATTCCTTCACGTTTTCCAAAAGTTCTATATTGTTTCCAATCAGTAATGTGGCATCCACATATAATATTGGAAAAACTATAGAGCTCCCTGATACGTCTCCAACGTATCTATAATTTATGAAGTATTCATGCTGTTATTTTATCATTCTTGGATGTTTTACAATCATTTTATAGCAACTTTATATCATTTTTTGAGACTAGCCTATTGACCCAGTGCCCAGTGCCAGTTGCTGTTTTTTGCTTGTTTTTTACATCACAGGAAATCAATATCAAACGGAATCCAAACACCGCAAAACTCCACCGGGATTTTTTATGGACCAGAAGGAACCCAATGGGCCAGAGCTGCACCTGGGGGGTGCCCCGAGGGGGGCACAACCCACCAGGGTGCGCCAGGGCCCCCTGGCGCGCCCAGGTGGGTTGTGCCCACCTCGGTGGCCTCCCGCACCCCCTCTTTGCACTATAAATTCCCAAATATTCCGAAACCCATCGGGGTTAACCTAGATCAGAAGTTCCGCCGCTGCAGGCCTCTGTAGCCACCGAAAACCAATCTAGACCCCATTCCGGCACCCTGTCGGAGGGGGGAATCATCTCTGGTGGCAATCTTCATCATCCCGGCGGCCACCACGATGAGGAGGGAGTAGTCCACCCTCGGGGCTGAGGGTTTGTACCAGTAGCTATGTGTTTAATCTCTCTCTCTCTCTCTCTCTCGTGTTCTTGAGATGTCACAATCTTGATGTATCGCGGGCTTTGTTAATATAGTCGGATCATATGGTGTTTTCCCCTCTCTATCTTGTTGTGATGAATTGAGTTTTTCCCTTTGAGATTTCGTTGTTATAAGATTGAATACTTTTATGGATTTGAGAGCACTTGATATATGTCTTGCATATGAATACTCGTGGTGGCAATGGGGTATCATATTGATTCACTTGATATATGTTTGGCACTCAACTCGCGGATTCCCGAGGTGACATTGGGGTAATCTATGCTTAGGGGTTGATGCACGTTCTTGTCTTTGTTTCTCTAGTAGAAATCTTGGGGCACTCTTTGAAGTTCTTTGTGTTGGATTGAGTATTATAATATGAATTTGCTTTGGTGTTATTTTAGTACGAACTCTAGGATAGATCGAACGGAAAGAATAGCTTTGTGTTATTTTAGTACGAACTCTTGAATAGATCGAACGGAAAGAATAGCTTTGAGGTGGTTTCGTACCCTACAAACAATTTATTCTTATGTTCTCCGCTAGATAGGAACTTTGGAGTGATTCTTCATCGCACTTTGAGGGGTGGTTATATGATCCAATTATATTAGCATTGTTGAGAGGTTGCACTAGTGAAAGTACGGAACCTAGGCCTCATTTTCAAGCATTGCAATACCATTTTTGTGCCCGTTTACTATTTGCTACCTTGCTGTTTTTATTTATTCAGATTATATAAAAAAATATTTCTACCATCCATATTACACTTTTATCACCAGCTCTTCGCCGAACTAGTGCACCTATACAATTAGCCATTGTATTGGGTGTGTTGGGGACACAAGAGATTTCTTGTATTTGGTTGCAGGGTCGTTTGAGAGAGACCATCTTCATCCTACACCTCTCACGGATTGATAAACCTTAGGTCATCCACTTGTTGGAAAATTGCTACTGTCCTACAAAACTCTGCGCTTGGAGGCCCAACACGTGTCTACAAGAATAAAGTTTCATAGTAGACATCAAGCTCTTTTCTGGCGCCGTTGCCGGGGAGGTTAGGTAAGGGGTCCTCGGGCCCTGACGGTTGGACTCTGACGTGGGGATGGATGCTCAATTTTCCCTCAAGTGGATGACCTAAGGTTTAATACACATGTTCCCCTCTCCATGTACACGTGCTTGACTATGGCTCCGAAGACATCGACGGTATGGACGACGATGCCGATCAAGAGCAAGGCCAAGACCCGCCATTCACTGGACGTTGGATGGCTACCTCTTCGTACGACGTGTACATGGTTGACACACCCAAAGGATCTAGCGACGACAAAGAAGATCCAGATGTGAATAAAACCTCCTGGACGCAGTCCAAGCGCCGACGCCCCAAGCGCCGTTCTAAGCCTCGTCGCTCAAAGGACGGAAACACTGGCACCGGAGAAACTAGTACTCCAGGCGACGCCAAAAACAATGAAGACCCTGTCGGAGCTGCATCCGAACAGGAAGAACACGGCAACAGGCAAGACAACCCTGATGAACAGGCCGTAGAAGATGACTCGGAGGATGACAGTTACCGACCACCCTCCGAGGAGGAGATAAGCCTCGGCAACGAAGACTTCATCGTGCCTGAGGATCCTCTGGAGCAGGAGCGCTTTAAGCTTTAGCTCATAGCCACTGCAAGGAGCCTGAAAAAGAAACAGCAGCAGCTTCAAGCTGAACAAGATCTGCTCGTCGACAGATGGACCGATGTCCTGACAGCCAAAGAATACGGCCTCAAGCGCCCAGCCAAGGGCTATCCGAAACGCGGACTGCTACCTCAATTCGATGAGGAGGCACGGGAGCACATATCTCCCTCGCGTAATACGGAACGACCACCACGTGGTCGAGACAGGGTGGCCGACCGGCCACCCCGCGGTCGGGATAAAGTGACAACTCAAGCCGAACAGCAGCCGGCCCCACTGCCCTGAAAAAATAGAGATGGAAGCGTTCGGGGTCACACATACGATCTCTGACAAACTCTGGACAGTAGAGCAGGACATACAAGATCGATCTACGGATTGCGAGGACGTGCCTCAAGGCACGATGACGGCTACCTGTTCGGACATGAGAAACCTAACTACGCCCAGGCCGAATGCCGCAGACGGACTCCATCAGAGCTACGCCGCAATGTGGCCCGATACAGAGGTGCCGCACACCCTCTCTGCTTCATAGATGAAGTACTGGATCATGAATTCCCTGAGGGGTTCAAGCTCGTCAATATCAAATCATATGACGGCACAACCGATCCCGCAATGTGGATCGAAGATTTTATTCTCCACATCCACATGGCCCGAGGAGATGACCTCCACGCCATCAAATACCTCCCATTAAAGCTCAAAGGACCAGCTCAGCACTGGTTAAATAGCCTACCCGAGAATTCCATCGGCAGCTGGGAGGACCTGGAAGAGGCTTTCCTTGATAACTTCCAAGGAACTTATGTCCGGCCACCAGATGCCGATGACCTAAGCCACATAGTTCAACAACCTGGAGAATCAGCCAGAAAATTCTGGACTAGGTTCCTAACCAAAAAGAACCAGATCGTTGATTTTCCGGATGCCGAGGCCCTAGCAGCCTTCAAACACAGCATCTGTGACGAATGGCTAGCACGCCACCTCGGCCAAGAAAAGCCGAAGTCAATGGCAGCCCTTACAACACTCATGACCCGCTTTTGCGCGGGTGAGGACAGCTGGCTGGCTCATAGCAAAAACACAGCCAGCGAGGCAGGCCCCACCGAGGCCAAGAACAGCACCGGCAAGCTCCGGCGCAATAGACACAAACGCCAAAGCAACGGCGAAAACACCGATGACACCACAATCAACGCCGGATTCAGTGGCTCCAAGGCCGGCCAACGGAAGAAGCCCTACAAAAGAAACAACGAAGGACCTTCTAGCCTGGACCGCATACTCGACCATCCGTGCCAAATTCACAGCACCCCGGATAAGCAAGCCAATCATACCAACAGGGATTGTTGGGTCTTCAAGCAGGCTGGCAAGTTAAATGCCAAAAACAAAGAAAAGGGATCACAAAGTGAGGACGAGGATGAAGAGCCCCGGCAACCGAACACCGGGGGGCAGAAGAAATCCCCCCCCAAGTCAAAACAGTGAACATGATATACGCCACGCACATCCCCAGAAAGGAGCGCAAACGAGCACTCAGGGACGTCTACGCGGTAGAGCCAGTCGCCCCAAAGTTCAATCCGTGGTCGTCATTTCTGATCACCTTCGATCCTCGAGATCATCCGACAAGTATCCGCCATGGCGGTTCGGCCGCACTGGTCCTCGACCCAATCATCGACGGATTCAACCTAACACGAGTCCTGATGGATGGTGGAAGTAGCCTCAACCTGGTGTACCAGGATATAGTACGGAAGATGGGCATTAATCTCTCATGAATCAAACCAACAAATACTACCTTTAAAGGAGTCATACCAGGTGTAGAGGCCCACCGTACGGGCTCAATCACGGTGGAGGTGGTCTTCGGTTCTCCGGACAACTTCCGAAGTGAAGAGTTAAACTTCGATATCGTCCCCTTCCGCAGCGGCTACCACGCACTGCTCGGACGAACCGCGTTTGCTAGATTTAACGCAGTGCCACACTATGCTTATCTCAAGCTCAAGATGCCCGGTCCACGCGGCGTCATAACAGTCAATGGCAATACGGAACGCTCCCTCCGAACAGAGGAGCACACCGCCGCCCTAGCAGCAGAAGTACAGAGCGACCTTCTCAAGCAGCATTATAATCCAGCTGCTGAGCCCCTGGACACCATCAAGAGGGTCCGGACTACACTGCAACAGGACAGCGCGGCTCGTCAAGAGCTTGACTGGCAATTCGGCCTCCGTACCAGCCCCAATGAGGTAGTGGCATTCGTACCACGCGTACACAATTACGCACTCAAAATTCCATGGACATCGACGGAGGCACGAGATAACCCGGGGTCTACAGTTCGGCCAGACCGATCCTGTACTCACATACTTTTACTTCTTTTTCTTGTTTCAGGCACCTTTTTCCGCGGGCCTGATCGCAAGTCCTTTAGAAGGACTGGAATACAACGGAGGCAAGCAGCACAGGTGTGTAGGGTAACCTTTATACGTTCTTCTTGACGGTATTCATACTTATTTCTCAGGACCCGCACGCTGCGCCATATTGATTCCGGCATGTTAAATAGCCGGATACTTCTCGCACCATCTGTACAAGATACACATTGACATATCCATCCAGTTATAATAAAAATGGTCCATGGCCCAGTTTCTGTGTTTTTGCTTCTTACTTCGTTTTATTTCGATCTGCTTATTTGCTGCATCGACACTCTTTTACGTTTCATATTCGCCAGGGGCTACCTGTCGCCCCACAATACGGCAGCACAGTCCGACTTCTTATATATAAGTTCGGCACCCCGAATTTAGCATTATATGCATTGGCTCCGAATCATGTCTTTGGTCAATAGTTGGGTTGCCCGGCTTCTGTGCTTGCTACCCTATGTTCTGCTCTATCGGCTAGGGTAGTATAGGGAGAACTACTGCGATTGTGCCCTGGTTTTGACCAGATGAGCACCTCAGTACAGAAAGCCGAAAACTGACTATCATGATATGGCGAGAGCCGGTCAGCTACTCGAGGGTTACAAATCGTTGGAGATTTTTTCCGCGTTATGTGAGAGATCGGCACTTCCCGATCAGATGCTGATAGTACTCTGGTTTAAACCAGGGGCTGCGCCCATGCTTTATTATAAAACTCCTATGGCCAAGTGAGGGCGTTCAAGCCGTAAAGTCTGATTGCCTTGTTCGTTGCGCTAAACAACTCCTTCAAGGACCATATAGTTGGATCAAGATTGTTTAGATTCCATCCCTAACACCTCCATACTATCTACGTGAGGGCAAAAGCCGACGACTGGCCAACCCTCAAATTACACGCAACACGGCCGCACAGGAGGAAACAATTCAACGCATAATAAAATTACTTTACAAAAACCGGCTTTGTTCCCATAATAAAAGGCGAAGGCAACATGAATACATTTATTCAAATACAATGTCCTGCGAACATTGCGCCACTACAAGTCGAGACCCCTCTACGACATCCGTGAAATATCGCTCGGGTGTGCGGTGCTCCTTGCCCTCCGGCGGCCCGCTGGCAACTTCAACAACGTTCATCTTCGCCCACCACATCTTGCAGCAAGCGAAGGCCATACGGGCACCTTCAATACAGGCGGAGCGCTTGATGACGTCCAGCCGAGGACAGGCATTTACCATCCGCCTCACGAGTCCGAAGTAGCTGCCAGGCATAGCTTCGGTTGGCCATAGCCGGATTGTCAAATCCTTCATGGCTAATTCGGCCACCTTGTGCAGCTCCACCAGCTGTTTCAGCTGATCGGTGAAGGACACGGGAGGCTCTGACACCGCATATTGCGACTAGAAGAGCTTCTCCGTGGAACCCCCTCCTTCGGCTCGATAGAACTCCACGGCGTCTGATACACTGCATGGTAGATTAGCAAAAGCCCCTGGGGAACTCCGAACCCGGGTTTAGTAAAAGGTACTGCTTCTCCGCATACTTGCTTTGCATCTTAAAAGCCTAACCCGCTGTGATCTTCTTGGCCTCCTGGATCTCCTGGAGGGCGGCCTGGGCCTCATTCCGAGCGGTCTCCGCGCTCTGACGATCCTTGGCGAGCTCGGCCCCTTGAGCCGATGCATCATTCTCCAAGGTCTCACATTTGTTAACCGCATCCTGGAGCTCCTGCTGGACATCTTTGACCCAGGCCTCTAGCTTCTTACGGGCGGCTTGCTGCTGGACAGCCTGCTCCTCGGCCTCGCCCAGGGCCTTCCTCAGGGCCTCGACCTCGGTCGCGGCTTCGGCACGTATCACAATACCGCTGTTAGTATACAGCGCTTATCCTTTCCCGAACATACAGCAAGTCGTTACTCACCTTGCTGCTCCTGGAGCCGAACCTTAACCTCGCCGAGCTCGTTCTCGGTCCGCTCCAGCCTCCGCTTCAGTTCGGAGACCTCGGCAGCATGCGAGGTCGCGGCCAACAGGGACGCCTGCTTATCGATACATATTCAGTCAACCTCTTATAATTAAGGATTGATCCCCTGTCCAGTTCTTCTCGCCGAACACCGGACAGCGTCTCAGGGGCTACGGACTATACTGGGTTTTTCTCTTTCTTACCTCAAAACCTGTTAACAGGCTGCTGCAGGCTTCATTCAGTCCACTCTTGGCGGACTGAACCTTCTCGATCACCGCACCCATAAGGACACAGTGCTCGTCCATGACGGAGGCACTTCGTAGCGCCCCCATCAGGTCATCCGGCGCTCCTGGATGGACAGGAGTCACCGGTGGAGGCGGCGCACCCCCTCCTTCAAAGGGGGCTGCTCGCCCGACTCCGGAGCCATATAGGTCTCCGGAATCGTATTCGGCTGAGGGCCGAACTGGATACGGCCCTCTTCACCAGTCTCCATGGGGACTGGCTCCCCCATGTGTCCGGCAGTGGAGGTCCCGCCTTGTGGCGCCTCCCGGACAACGTCCTGGGCTCCACCCCGGTTCGCAGCGGTCCTCCGGGATATCACTTCGGCGTCGTCCCTGGCCCCTGGGGAGTGAGCAGGCAGTGGCGACATGCTCCCCATCTCCGACGGAGCCAACGAACCTCTAGATGAGGATCGCTGGACAAGGTCACAGGCCGGACTGCAATAGTACAGTTAAACTATGTCAAAGATAAATGGAGAGAAAGGGCCGGATGTGCGCACGAGCAAGCCATGTCACTTACAATGCGGCCTGGGGCTTAGTGCGGGGGCGTCGTTCCGGACTACTATCGACATGCCATGCGGTGTTGACCGCTGGGACGCCTTTCCCCTTCTTAGGCGTCTCCGCCTCCAGACGCGCCGAAGCCGTCCTCTTCTTCTTCTTCTCCTCGGAGGGAGGGTTGTTCTCCTCCTCCTCCTCCTCCTCCTCCTCCTCTTCCTCGTCATTGTCCTTAGGAACAGAGGAATGAGCTTCGTCGTCTTCGGACGTCATGTCCGGAGTGCCCTTGCGACGGGGGCCATTCTTGGCCCCCTTGGCCTTCTTCTCTGGCGCCTTATATGGTGCCGGCACCAGCATCTTCGCCAGGCGCAGGTGAGGGAGTCCTGGACTAAGGGGTCCTCGGGCGTCCGGCCTGTTATCCATGGGCCGGACTGATGAGCTGTGAAGACATGAAGACCGAAGACTATACTTGTGTCCGGATTGGACTCTCCTTGGCGTGGAAGGCAAGCTAGGTGACCAGCGGTGAAGATTCCTTCTTATGTAACCGACTCCATGTAACCCTAGATCTCTCCGGTGTCTATATAAACCGGAGAGCATAGTCCGGATAGGGGACATTCATTACCATATACACATAGGCTAGGCTTCTAGGTTTTAGCCATTACGATCTCGTGGTAGATCCTCTCTTGTAACACTCATATTCATCAAGATCAATCAAGCAGGAAGTAGGGTATTACCTCCATAGAGAGGGCCCGAACCTGGTTAAACATCGTGTCCCCCGTCTCCTGCTACCATCGATCCTAGACGCACAGTTCGGGACCCCCTACCCGAGATCCGCCGGTTTTGACACCTACATTGGTGCTTTCATTGAGAGTTCCACTGTGCCGTCGGCAAAGGATTCGATGGCCCCTTCGATCGTCAGTAATGGCGCTGTTCAGGGAGAAACCTTCCTCCCCGGGCAAACCTTTGTGTTCGGCGACTTCGTACTGCGGGCCAACTCGCTTGGCCATCTGGAGCAGGTCAATAGCCACGCCCCTGGCCATCAGGTCAGATCTGGAAGCTTGAACTGCGTCGCGGATACCCGCTGAGACTTGATCTCCGATGCATTCGAGACTGTGGCAGTCGCTCCCCCTCTCTTCGATGAACATCACTTAAATCTGTCATTGGATCACACCCAGGAGATGGATCCTGTTGCTGCAGCGGCCTCAGAACCGAAGCAGATCGTGCCCTTCGAGGCCACAAAGTCCACGGCGTTCGAGCCGCTCACGGACTTGACATCCTGCAATACTTGCGTCAATGGAACTCCGGACTCATTTTCGGCTACACGTTCCAGATCAGGCGCGCCTGCGGATACAGAGCTAGATCGGTTATCGATTTTCGAATTTGGCACCGCAGACTTCTTCCAGCATTCACCTTTTGGTGAAATGCTAAATTCTTTCAAGAACTTATCCTTGGAGGAGGACTCACAGCCGAACTATGTTCGGGTCGAGCTAGAGACGGATGACGAGGAATTTTGCTGCCGACCCTCCACCCACTTCATAGCCACTGTCGATGACTTAACCGGACGGTATGGACGATGATGCCGATATGGAGCAAGGACAAGACCCGCCATTCACCGGACGTTGGACGGCTACCTCTTCGTAAGACGTGTACATGGTTGATACACCCAAAGGACCTGGCGACGACAATGAAGAGCCAGATGCGAATAAAACCTCTGAGACGCAGTCCAAGCGCCGACGCCCCAAGCGCCGTTCTAAACCTCGCCGCTCAAAAGATAGAAATACTGGCACCGGAGAAAATAGTACTCCGGGCGACGCCGAAAATAACGAAGACCCTGTCGGAGCTACATCCGAACAGGAGGAACACGAAAACAGGCAAGACAACCCTAATGAACAGGCCATAGAAGATGGCTCGGAGGACGATAGTTACCGTCCACCCTCCGAGGAGGAGACAAGCCTCGGCAACAAAGACTTCATCGTGCCGGATGATCCTCTGGAGCAGGAGCGCTTTAAGCTTCAGCTCATAGCCACTGCAAATAGCCTGAAAAAGAAACAGCAGCAGCTTCAAGCCGAACAAGATCTGCTCATCGACACATGGACTGATGTCCCGACAGCCGAAGAATACGGCCCCAGGCGCCCAGCCAAGAGCTACCCGAAACGCAGACTGCTACCTCAATTCGATGAGGAAGCACCGGAGCGCACATCTCCCTCGCGTAATGCGGAACGACCACCACGTGGTCAAGACAGGGTGGCCGACCGGCCACCCCGCGGCCGGGATAAAGCGGCAACACAGGCCTAATAGCAGCCTGCCCCACCGCCTCGTAAAAACAAAGAAGGAAGAGTTCAGGGTCACACATACGACCTCCGGCAGATCCTGGACGATAGAACAGGACACACAAGATCGATCTACGGATCGCGAGGGCGTGCCTCAAGGCACGACGACGGCTACCTATCCGGACGTGATAAATCTAACCACGCCCGGGCCGAATACCGCAGACGGACTCCATCAGAGCTACGCCACGACGCGGCCCGATATAGAGGCGCCGCACACCCTCTCTTTGCTTCACAGATGAAGTACTGGATCACGAATTCCCCGAGGGGTTCAAGCCCGTCAATATCGAATCATACGACGGCACAACCGATCCCGCAGTATGGATCGAGGATTTCATTCTCCATATCCATATGGCTCGAGGAGATGACCTCCACGCCATTAAATACCTCCCACTAAAGCTCAAAGGGCCAGCTCGGCACTGGCTTAACAGCCTGCCTGAAAATTCTATCGGCAGCTGGGAGGACTTGGAAGAAGCTTTCCTGGAAAACTCCCAAGGAACCTATGTCCGGCCACCAGACGCCGATGACTTAAGCCACATAGTTCAACAACCTGGAGAATCAGCCAGAAAATTCTGGACTAGGTTCCTAACCAAAAAGAACCAGGTCGTTGACTGTCCGGATGCTGAGGCCTTAGCAGCCTTCAAACACAGCATCCGTGACGAATGGCTAGCACGCCACCTCGGCCAAGAAAAGCCGAAGCCCATGGAAGCCCTCAGGGCACTCATGACCCGCTTTTGCGCGGGAGAGGACAGTTGGCTGGCCCGTAGTAACAACACAGCCAGCGAGACAGGCCCCCCTGAGGCCAAGAATAGCACTAGCAAGCTCCGGCGCAATAGACACAAACGCCGAAGCAATGGCAACAACACCGATGACACCACGGCCAACGCCGGATTCACTGGCTCCAAGTCCGGCCAACGGAAGAAGCCCTACAAAAGGAACAATGAAGGACCTTCCAGCCTGGACCGCATACTCGACCGTCCGTGCCAGATATACGGCACCCCGGATAAGCAAGCTAATCATACCAATAGAGATTGTTGGGTTTTCAAGCAGGCTGGCAAGTTAAATGCTGAAAACAAGGAAAAGGGATCACAAAGTGAGGACGAGGACGGAGAGCCCCGGCAGCCGAACACTGGGGGGCAGAAGAAATTTCCCCCTCAAGTCAAAACGGTGAACATGATATACGCTACGCACATCCCCAAAAGGGAGCGTAAGCGAGCACTGAGGGACGTCTACGCGGTAGAGCCAGTCGCCCCAAAATTCAATCCATGGTCATCATTCCCGATCACCTTCGATCGCTGGGATCACCCAACTAGTATCCGCCATGGCGGTTCAGCCGCACTAGTCCTCGACCCAATTATTGATGGGTTTCACCTAACACGAGTCCTGATGGACGGTGGTAGCAGCCTCAACCTGCTTTATCAGGACACAGTGCGGAAGATGGGCATTAACCCCTCGCGAATCAAACCAACAAAGACTACCTTTAAAGGAGTCATACCAGGCGTAGAGGCCCGCTGTATGAGCTCAATCACGCTGGAGGTGGTCTTCGGTTCTCCGGACAACTTCCGAAGCGAAGAGTTAATCTTCGATATCGTCCCCTTCCGCAGCGGCTATCACGCACTGCTCGGACGAACCACATTTGTTAGATTCAACGCAGTGCCACACTATGCTTATCTCAAGCTCAAGATGCCCGGTCCACACGGCGTCATCACAGTCAACGGCAATACGGAACGCTCCCTCCGAACAGAGGAGCACACCGTCGCCCTAGCAGCAGAAGTACAGAGCGGCCTTCTCAAGCAGCACCATAGTATGGCTGCCGAGCCCTCGGACATCATTAAGAGGTCCCGGACTACACTGCAATAGGACGGCGTGGCTCGTCAAGAGCTCGACTAGCAATCCGGCATCCGTCCCAGTCCCAATGAGGTAGTAGCATTCATACCACGCGTACACAATTACGCACTCAAAATTCCATGGACATCGACGGAGGCACAAGATAACCCGGGGTTTACGGTTCGGCCAGCCGGATCCCGGACACACATACTTTTACCTTTTTCTTGTTTCAGGTTCCTTTTTCCGCGGGCCTGATCGCAAGTCCTTCAGAAGAATTGGCATACAACGGAGGCAAGCAGCACAGGTGTGTAGGGTAACCTTTATATGTTCTTCTTAACGATATTCAAACTTATTTCTCAGGACCCACACGATGCGCCCTACGGATCCCGACATGTTAAATAGCCCGGATACTTCTCGCTCCATCTGTACAAGATACGCCTTGACGTATCCATCCAGTTATAATAAAAATGGTTCGTGGCCCAGTTTCTGTGGCTTTTGCTTCTTACTTCGTTTTATTTTGATCCGCTTATTTGCGGCATCGATACTCTTCTGTACGTTTGATATTCGCTAGGGGCTACTTGTCGCCCCACAATACGGCAGCAAAGTCCGAACATTTCTTATATATAAGTTCAGCACCCCGAATTTAGCATTATATGCATTGGCTCCGAATCATGTCTTTGGTCAATAGTTGGGTTGCCCGGCTCCTGTGCTTGCTACCCTACGTTCCGCTCTATCGGCTAGGGTAGTAAAGGGAGAACTACTGCGATTGTGCCCTGGCCTTGACCGGATGAGCACCTCCGTAGAGAAAGCCGAAAACTGATTGTCATGATACGGCGAGAGCCGGTCAGCTGTTCGAGGGTTACAAAATCGTTGGAGATTTTTCCGCGTCATGCGAAGGATCGGCACTTCCCGATCAGATGCTGACAGCACCCCAGCCTGGACCAGGGGCTGCGCACTTGCTTAATTATAAAACTCCTATGGCTAAGTGAGGGCGTTCAAGCCGTACAGTCCGATTGCCTTGTTCGTTGCGCTAAACAACTCCTCCAAAGGACCATATAATTGGATCAAGATTGTTTAGATTCCATCCCGAACACCTCCGTACTACCTACGTGAGGGCAGAAGCCGACGGCTGGCCAACCCTCAGATTACAAATAACACGGCCGCACAGGAGGAAACAATTCAAAGCATAATAAAATTATTTTACGAACACCGGCTTTGTTCCCATAATACAAGCCAAAGGCAACATGAATACATTTATTCAAATACAATGTCCTGCGAACATTGCGCCGCCACAAGTTGAGACCCCTCTACGACATCCGCGAAATATCGCTCGGGTGTGCGGTGCTCCTTGCCCTCCGGCGGCCCGCTGGCAACTTCAACAGCGTTCATCTTCGCCCACCACATCTTGCAGCGAGCGAAGGCCGTACGAGCACCTTCAATACAAGCGGAGCGCTTGATGACGTCCAGCCGCGGACAGGACTCCACCAGACGCCTCACGAGTCCGAAGTAGCTGCCGAGCATAGCTTCGGCTGGCCATAGCCGGATTGTCAAATCCTTCATGGCTAGTTCGGCCACCCTGTGCAGCTCCACCAGCTGCTTCAGCTGATCGGTGAAGGACACGGGATGCTCTGGCGTCGCGTACTGCGACCAGAATAGCTTCTCCGTAGAACCTCCTCCTTCAGCTTGGTAGAACTCTGCAGCGTCTGATACGCTGTGTGGTAGATCCGCAAAAGCCCCTGGGGAACTCCGAACCCGAGTTTGTAAAAGGTATTGCTTCTCCACATACTTGCTTTGCATCTTAAATGCCTTACCCGCCGTGATCTTCTTGGCCTCCTGGCTCTCCTGGAGGGCGGCCTGGGCCTCATTCAGTGCGGTCTCCGCGCTCTGACGAGCCTTGGTGAGCTCAGCCTCTTGAGCTGACGCATCATTCTCCAAGGTCTCACATTTTTTCACCGCATCTTGGAGCTCCTACTGGATTTCCTTGACCCGGGCCTCGAGCTTCTTACGGGCGGCTTGCTGCTGGACAGCTTTCTCCTCGGCCTCGCCCAGGGCCTTCCTCAGGGCCTCGACCTCGGTCGCGGCTCCTGCACATATTACGACACTACAGTCAATATACATCGCCTACGCTTTCCGAACACACAGCAAGTCGTTATTCATCTTGCTTCTCCTGGAGCCGAACCCTAACCTCGCCGAGCTCGTTCTCGGTCCGCTCCAGCCTCTGCCTTAATTCAGAGACTTCGGCAGCATGCGAGGTTGCGGCCAACAGCGAAGCCTGCTTATGCATACATGCTACGTTTGTCTCCTACAATAGATCCTCTGTCCGGTTCTTCTTGCCGAACACCGGACAGTGTCTCAGGGGCTACTGACTAGAGGGTTTTTTTTCTCTTTCTATGTCACTTACCTCGAAACCTATCAACTGGTTGGTGCAGGCACCGTTCAGTCCACTCTTGGCGGACTGAACCTTCTCAATCACCGCGCCCATAAGGACGCGGTGCTCATCCATAACGGAGGCGCCCCATAGCGCCTCCATCAGGTTGTCCGGCGCCCCTGGATGGACAGGGACCACCGGGGGAAGCGACGCACCCCCCTCCTTCAAAGGGGGCTGCTCACCCGTCTCCGGAGCCATATGGGTCTCCGGAATCGTATCCGGCTGAGGGCCAAACTGGATACGGCCCACTTCGCCAGTCTTCATGGGGATCGTCTCCTCCATGTGTCCGGCAGTGGAGGCTTCGCCTCGTGGCGCCTCCCGGGCAGCGTCCTGGGCTCCTCCCCGTTTCGGATCGGCCCTCCGGGACAGCACTTCGATGTCGTCCCTGGCCTCGGGGGAGTAAGCAGGCAGTGGTGACTGGCTCGCCATCTCCGACGGAGCCAACGAACCATCAGATGAGGATCGCTTGACAAGGTCATGGGCCGGACTGCAATGGTACAGTTAAACTATGTCAAAGATAAATGGAGAGAAAGGGCCGGATGCGTGCACGAGCAAGCCACGTTACTTACGATGCGGCCTGGGGCTTAGTGCGGGGGCGCCGTTCCGGACTACTGTCAACGTCCCACGCGGTGTTGACCGCTGGGGCGCCCTTCCCCTTTTTGGGCGCTTTCGCCTCCGGATGTGCCGAGGCCGCCCTCTTCTTCTTCTTCTCCTCGGGAGGAGGGTTGTTTTCCTCCTCCAACTCCTCCTCGTCGTTGTCCTCATGGACGGAGGAATGGGCCTCGTTGTCTTTGCATGTCGCGTCCGAAGTGCCCTTGCGACGGGGGCCACTCTTGGCCCCCTTGGCCTTCTTCTTGGCCTTCTTGTCCGGCGCCTTGTATGGCGCCGACACCAGCATCTCCGCTAGGCGTGGGATGACCGGTTCTTCGGGCAGCGGAGCCGGACACTGGATCCGCTTCTCCCTCTCCATCCAGTCCTAAAGGAACCATAATAAAAGCTCAGACGTCACCCTCGAAACGATGAGGTTGGGGATACATCAAAAATAACATACCTTGCTCGCGGGGTGTGTACAATCGTGACCACGGTCTGAATCCGTGGCCGGTGGCTTCTCGTTGCCCTTAAAAAGCAACTTCCAGGCGCCTTCGTGAGTAGTCTCGAAGAGCCTTACCAAGGTCTGGTGCTTCTTCGAATTGAACTCCCACAAAGGGCGGCTTCGGCGCTGGCACAGAAGAATCCGGCGGACCAGCATCACCTGGATGACGTCAACAAGCTTGACGTTCTTGGTCACCATGCTTTGAACGCGCGTCTGCAGCGCTATCAGCTCGTCAGGTGAATACCAGTCCGGACTCTTCTCGACCCAGGAGGTGAGTCGCATGGGAGCACCGGAGCGGAATTCGGCAGCCGCGGCCTAGGTGGTGCCGCGAGGTTCTGTGATGTAGAACCACTGCTTCTGCCATTCCTTTACTGTCTCCACAAAAGTGCCTTTGGGCCAGGAGACGTTGGATAGCTTGCTCACCATGGCTCCCCCGCACTCCGCGTGTTGGCGGTCCACCACCTTCGGGTTCACGTTGAAGACTTTGAGCCACAGCCCGAAGTGGGGATGGATGCGGAAGAAGGCCTCGCACACGACGATAAACGCCGAGATGTTGAGGAAGGAATTCGGGGACATATCATGGAAATCTATCCCGTAATAATACGTCAGCCCGCGGACGAAAGGGTGGAGTGGAAACCCCAGCCCGCGGAAGAAATGAGGAAGGAATAGTACCCTCTCGTCGGGCTCCGGCATAGGGACGATTTGTCTCTCGGCCGGCAAGCGGTGGGCTATTCCCTTCGCCAAATATCCGGCCGCTCGGAGCTCAGTAATGTCCTCCTCCTTGACGGAGGAGACCATCCACTTGCCCTGACCACCGGATCCGGACATGGTTGCTTGAGTGAAAAGGGGATGAGAACTTGGGCGCTGGAGCTCGAGAGCGGGAAGGCGGAAACAGAGAGAAAGCGTGAGAAGAGGAAGAGGGAATCCTTATCCTCTTATAAAGGCAGCAAACATTAAACGCCTCCTCACTCACCTTAAGATTCGCCTATTCCCAAGGGCTGTGCAAACGGCACGGTTGGGTTACCCATGCCCGCATTGATGAGAATCCCGCAATAAGGGGACACGATCTCTGCTTCGACAAGACATGCCAATAGCAACCGCGTCTCGAAACGTGGGATGGCAGAAGAAAAACGGTTCAAAATTATAACCGGACAGACGCGATGTCGTGAAGAAGCTGTCCACAGATTAGATTCGTGCAAATATTATATTCTCTCTGCGGTTGTGTGTGGTGTATAACAGGTCCGAATACAATCATCACGTCCGAAGACTATCTTGGAGTTCGGAAAAAAGGGGAACCCGCCTTGCAATGCCGAAGACAATCTGCGCGCCGGACTCCTCGTCATTGAAGCCAAGTTCAGGGGCTACTGAGGGAGTCCTGGACTAAGGGGTCCTCTGGCGTCCGGCCTATTATCCATGGGCCGGGCTGATGGGCTATGAAGACATGAAGACCGAAGACTATACTCGTGTCCGGATTGGACTCTCCTTGGCGTGGAAGGCAAGCTAGGTGACTAGCGGTGAACATTCCTTCTTATGTAACCGACTCCATGTAACCCTAGATCTCTCCGGTGTCTATAAACCGGAGAGCATAGTCCGGATAGGGGACATTCATTACCATATAGACATAGGCTAGGCTTCTAGGGTTTAGCCATTACGATCTCGTGGTAGATCCTCTCTTGTAACACTCATATTCATCAAGATCAATCAAGCAGGAAGTAGGGTATTACCTCCATAGAGAGGGCTCGAACCTGGGTAAACATCGTGTCCCCCATCTCCTGCTACCATCGATCCTAGATGCACAGTTCGGGACCCCCTACCCGAGATCCGCCGGTTTTGACACCGACAGCGGGATGACAGGTTCTTCGGGCAGCGGAGCCGGACACTGGATCCGCCTCGCCCTCTCCATCCATTCCTGAAGGAGCAATAATAAAAGCTTAGATATCATCCTCGAAACATTTAAGTTGGGGATACGTTAGAAAAAACATACCTCGCTGGCGGGTTGTTTACAATCGTGACCACGGTCTGAGTCTGTGGCCGGTGGCTTCTCGTTGCCCTTAAAGAGCAACTTCCAGGCCCCTTCGTGAGAAGTCTCGAAGAGCCTTTTCAAGGTCTGGTGCTTCTTCGAATTGAACTCCCACAAAGGGCGGCTTCGGCACTGGCACGGAAGAATCCGGCGGACTAGCATCACCTAGATGACGTCGACGAGCTTGACGTTCTTGGTCACCATGCTTTGAACGCGCGTCTGCAGCGCTATCAGCTCGTCAGGTGAACACCAGTCTGGACTCTTCTCGACCCAGGAGGTGAGTCGCATGGGAGCACCGGAGCGGAATTCGGCAGCTGCGGCCCAGGTGGTGCCGCTAGGTTCTGTGATGTAGAACCACTGCTTCTGCCATTCCTTTACTGTCTCCACAAAAGTGCCTTTGGGCCTGGAGACGTTGGATAGCTTGCTCACCATGGCTCCTCCGCACTCCGCGTGCTGGCGATCCACCACCTTTGGCTTCATGTTGAAGACTTTGAGCCACAGCCCGAAGTGGGGATGGATGCGGAGGAAGGCCTCACACACGACGATAAACGCCGAGATGTTGAGGAAGGAATTAGGGGACAGATCATGGAAATCTATCCCGTAATAATACATCAGCTCGCGGACGAAAGGGTGGAGTGGAAACCCTAGCCCGCAGAAGAAATGGGGGATGAATACTACCCTCTCTGTGGGCTCAGGCGTGGGGACGACTTGTCCCTCGGCCGACAGACGATGGGCGATCTCCTTCGCCAAATATCCGGCCGCCCGGAGCTCAGTAATGTCCTCCTCCTTGACGGAGGAGACCATCCACTTGCCCTGACCATCGGATCCGGACATGGTTGCTTGAGTGGAAAGGAGATGAGAACTTGGGCGCTGGAGCTTGAGATCGGAAAGGCGGAGACGGAGAGAGAGCATGAGAAGAGGAAGGGGGAATCCTTATTCCCTTATAAAGGCAGCAAATATTAAACGCCTGCTCACTCGCCTTAGGATTCGCCTGTTCCCAAGGGCTGTATAAACGGCACGGTGGAGTTACCCATGCCCGCATTGATGAGAATCCCGCAATAAGGGGACACAGTCTCTGTTTCGACAAGACATGCCAATAGCAACCACGTCTCGAAACGTGGGACGGCAGAAGAAAAATGGTTCAAAATTATGACCGGACAGACGCGATATCGTGTTGAAAAGAAGCTGTCAACAGATTAGATTCGTGCAAATATTATATTCTCTCTGCGGTTATGTACGGTGTGTATGTGATAGGTCCGGATACAATCATCTTGTCCGAAGACTATCTTGGAGTTTGGAAAATGGAGAACCCGCCTTGCAATGCCGGAGACGATCTGCGCGCCGGACTCCACGTCATTGAAGCCAGGTTCAGGGGCTACTGAGGGAGTCCTGGACTAAGGGGTCCTCGGGCGTCCGGCCTGTTATCCATGGGCCGGACTGATGGGCTACGAAGACATGAAGGCCGAAGACTGTACCCCTGTCCAGATTGGACTCTCCTTGGCGTGGAAGGCAAGCTTGGCGACCGAAGATTCCTTCTTATGTAACCAACTCCATGTAAACCCTAGATCCCCTCGGTGTCTATATAAACCGAAGGGGATAGTCCGGAAAGGACAGCCACATATACTCATTACCATATTCACATAGGCTAGGCTTCTAGGGTTTAGCCATTATGATCTCGTGGTAGATCAACTCTTGTAATACTCATATTCATCAAGATCAATCAATCAGGAAGTAGGGTATTACCTCCATAGAGAGGGCCCGAACCTGGGTAAACATCGTGTCCCCCGTCTCCTGTTACCATCGATCCTAGACGCACAGTTCGGGACCCCCTACCCGAGATCCGCCGGTTTTGACACCGACATTGGTGCTTTCATTGAGAGTTCCACTGTGCCGTCGATGAAAGGCTCGATGGCTCGCCTTTTCATTAAAGACAACATTACTGCAGGGGTAGTTCTGGCCTCGGGCCAAACCCTCCGGCTGGGCGACTTTACTATGATCGCCCGTTCGGCCGCGGAGCCGACGATGATGACCTCTCGGGCCATCGAAAATCCCCTTCGCATCAACTCCTAGCACTCCAAGCAGATGTATCCAGTTGAGTTTTCGTCCTTAAACGAGCTCCTAGATCGCATCGCCGCTTTGGGAATCGCCACCGATTACGATCAGATCGGGCCTAAAACCGATCAGGGAGAAATCGAAACTCCACCGGTCACCCACCAGATTGCGGTAGTCGTGGAGCAGGACGGCGAGTCTTCTTCTATATTGAAGACGGACTGTGTTCGGATCGCCGTTCATGAAGAGACGGATACTCGCCCGCGAAAGGATGCAACCAGCCCTCCGAACATAGCATCGGACGGCGGTTCCAAACAATCAGAAGATATTCCGGAACCCGGACTGTCCAGTCTGGAAGGTCGTCAGACTCTGGACAATCGGTTAGGTCGGGGTTCGGATTTAATTCCACCCACCCACCCGGACACAGAGGCTCTCATGAGCATAAAACAACAGTCTCAGGAAAAGGTCCACCACTTATGGGCCAGATTCCTCCTTGTCAAGGACAAGGTAAAAGATTGCCATGACGAGGACGCAATATCAGCGTTCTGCAAAAATTGCACGGACGAAGGAATCCTCAACGCCATCAATCGCCGCCGCATACTAAAATTTGCTGACTTAGCAACCATCGTACAAAAATACTGCGTGATGGAAAGCGCCTGGGAAACTCGGGCAGCTCGCTGGGAACCACCAGCCCCAACCCAACTTCCCTTACAGGCGAAAAGGGCGTACCCTCGTGGCACACCCAGTCCAACAGTCAAAAAACACAAAGCCTCTATACGGCACAGCACCATTCTGGAAGGGTGGCTCGATGGCCCATGCAAAATACATACAACAACATATACCGTGGCAACCCACAGCCTTAGAGCATGTTGGATACTACGACAGGTAGACGACGACCCAAGAGTATTGACAGTCTTCGAGACATTCGCGTCAAATAACAAGCGCAAAAGGGCACTTCGCGAGCTCGACGAAGCCTGCCAAATTGCTGTAATAAACCCATGGAACGACACGACTATAACATTCAACGCCGGTGACGAACCAAAGTACAGAACAGTACGAGCACCAGCCGCATTAGTCATCAGCCCCATCGTGGATGGGTTTCGACTCACCAAGGTCCTCATGGACGGCGGCAGCAGACTAAATCTCATTTATGAGGACACACTCCATAAAATGGAAATAGACAGGAGCCGCATCAAACAAAGTAACACAACCTTCCGGGGAATTATTCCTAGTCGGGAGGCGCGGTGCGCGGGCAAAATCACACTTGAAGTGGTATTCAGCATGCCGGAGAACTATCGGTCCGAAGAAATAACCTTCCAAGTGGCCCCTTTCAGCAGCGGATATCACGCCCTGTTGGGGCGGGATGCTTTTACACGCTTCCAAGCTATACCTCACTACGGATATATGAAGCTCAAAATGCCCGGACCAAACGGTATAATCACTCTCGTCAGTGATCCGGACATAGCACTCCACGCTGAAAACAAAACCGCATCCCTGGCCCTGGAAGCGCTATCCGAAGCCCTCGCGGCCGAAGAATTAACCGCACTACGCTCCACAGTGGATAGGGACGATGTGATCCTCGACAAACGCCCCAAATCCACCTCATTCAAACCGGCAGAAGAAATAGTCAAATTCCAGGTCCACCCAACGGACCCCAAGAAGACATCATCTATCGGAGCTCAACTGAACCCAACAGTTGACGCCGCACTATGAGAGTTCCTGCACGAAAATTGGGACATATTTGCCTGGCACCCTTCGGATATGCCAGGGATCCCACGCAAGTTGGCCGAACATAGCCTCAACATATTAAAGGGATTTAAACCAGTCAAGCAAACACTGCGGCGCTTTTCCGAACCCAAGCGACAAGCCATGGGGGAGGAGCTGGCCAAGCTCATCGATGCCGGATTCATTAGAGAAATCAAGCATCCGGACTGGCTGGCAAACCTGGTAATGGTACCAAAGAAAGATAAATCCTGGCGCCTATGTTTCGATTTCAAGGATCTCAACAAGGCTTGCCCTAAGGATCCTTTTCCCCTTCCCCGCATTGATCAAATCATTGATGCCACCGCAGGACACGACTCACTGTGTTTCCTCGATGCAAACTCCGGATACCATCAAATCAAAATGAAGGAATCCGATCAAGCTGCAACAGCATTTATTACCCAATACGGGCCATTCTGCTTCAATACCATGCCCTTCGGGCTCAAGAACGCCGGCGCGACATACCAACGCATGATCCAAACATGCCTGGAGAAACAGATCGGCAAAACGGTAGAAGCTTACGTTGATGACGTCTTCATCAAGACTAGGCATGTCGAAACACTAATAGACGACTTATGTCTTACGTTTGACAACCTCCGGGGATGTGACATTAAGCTCAACCCGGAGAAGTGTGTGTTCGGCATTCCCGCTGGAAAACTGCTGGGCTTCATAGTTTCCAATAGAGGAATCGAAGCAAATCCGGCTAAAATCTGAGCTCTGTAACAGTTGGCTACACCAACAGACCTCAAACAGGTCCAAAAACTAGCAGGATGCGTGGCAGCACTAAGCCGCTTTATCTCCAGACTAGGAGAAAAGGCACTACCACTCTATCGCCTCTTACGGCGCACGAATAACTTCGCATGGACAGACACAGCGACTGCCGGACTGGAGGAAATAAAGACCCTCCTAGCAAGAAATCCAATCCTGGCCGCACCAAATGCAGGTGAACCCATGCTGCTATACATATCGGCAACACATCAAGTGGTGAGCGCCGTGCTCGTCGTCGAACGAGAACAGGACGGACACAAATTCCCACTTCAAAAGCCAGTATACTATGTATCCACTGTCCTCACACCATGCAAATCTCGGTACCCCCAGTACCAAAAGATAGCATACGCGGTTTTCATGGCATCCCGCAAGCTACGACACTACTTCCAGGAGTGTTCAATCACGGTGGCTTCCGAGGTCCCACTAAATGACATAATAAACAACCGCGATGCCATGGGACGTATCGCCAAATGGGCCATAGAGCTACTTCCATTCGACATAACATACAAGCCGCGTCGAGCCATCAAATCTCAAGTGCTGGCCAACTTCGTCGCCGAATGGACAGAGGCCGAACTCCCTAAAGAGTACGGCGCATACTCAAATTGGGTCATGTATTTTGATGGTTCCAAAATGTTGGCAGGACTAGGAGCGGGAGTCGTATTAACATCCCCTACTGGAGACATCGTCCAGTATGTACTCCAGATATTATACACAGACTCCAACAACGCAGCCGAATACGAGGCCCTACTGCATGGTCTTCGGATGGCCACAACCATGGGCATACAACGCCTGGAGGTGCGCGGGGACTCGAACCTCGCGATATCTCAGATAAACGGCGACTTTGACGCCAAAGATCCAAAGATGGCAGCTTATCGCAATGCCGTATTAAAAATGTCGGCTCGGTTTGAAGGACTCGAATTTCACCACGTTGCCCGGGAAAGCAATCAAGCAGCGGACGTCATGGCTCGCATCGGCGCTAAGCGCGACCCCGTCCCACCTAACATTTTCCCGGAAAGGCTCTTTAAGCCATCCGTGGTGTGGCCAGGGGAGGGCGGCAACCACAGTTCAGATCCGAACACGACATCAAATCCCGAACATACAGACAGTACCGGGGGCTCAGCCTCCGAAATAACACCATCGACCCATCTCATTATGGCAGTCATTGCCCCGTGGACCGAACCCTTCTTGGCCTACATTAATAGGAAGGAGCTTCCCGACGACCAGAATGAGGCTCGCCGCATTGTCAGGCGTTCGAAGGCCTATAAGGTCCACGACGGAGAGCTCTACAAGAAAAGCACTACCGTAGTACTTCAAATATGTATCTCCGAAGAAGAAGGGCGGCAGCTGTTAGCGGAAATTCACGCTGGCCTCGGCGGACACCACGCTGCAGATCACGCCCTCATTAGCAAAGCCTTTCGCACTGGGTTTTATTGGCCGACAGCCCGAGCGGACGTGCAGGACCTTGTCCAACACTGCGTCGGATGCCAGCTCTTCGCCAACCAAAGCCACATGCCCCCAACTGCCTTGCAAACCATCCCCATTACCTGGCCTTTTGCGGTCTGGGGTCTGGATATGGTCGGATCCCTTAAGGGGGAAGCCATAAGAAACAATATCTGCTGGTTATGGAGGACAAATTCACTAAGTGGATAGAGGCTAAACCGGTCAAAACGGCTGAGTCCGGCCCGGTGATTGACTTCATATCAGGTGTTGTGCACCGTCATGGTGTCCCACACAGCATCATCACCGACAACGGCTCCAATTTCACAACTGACGAGGTAAAAAGCTGGTGCACTAATCTGTGTATTAAACTCGATTACGCCTCCGTCTATCACCCACAAACCAACGGTCATGTCGAACGAGCCAATGGTCTCATTATGAGCGGCATCAAGCCCAGACTAGTGCGGTCCTTGAAAGAATCAGACAAGCACTGGGTAGAGGAGCTCGACTCCATACTCTGGGGGCTGCGGACCCACGCCCAACCGAACTACCAGATACACACCTTTCTTCATGGTGTATGGCGCAGAGGCCGTATTGCCCTGCGATATTATTCACGACTCACCTCGAGTGCGTATGTACGAAGAGAGAGAAGCCGAGCTCGATCGGCAGGACAGCCTAGATGCCTTGGAAGAGGAACGCGATGTCGCAAAAGCCCATTCAACATTCTATCAACAGTAGGCTCGAACATACCAAAGCAGAGAAGTACGGGCCAAGACTTACAATGTTGGCGAACTCATCCTACGCCTGCCGGAGAAGAAAAAGGACAAGCTCAAGCCCAAATGGGAGGGTCCCTTCATAATTGACGAAGTTCTCACCGGAGGAGCGTACCGTCTTCGTGATGCATCAGACAATCGCCTCGAGCCGAACCCCTGGAACGCGGCCAGACTCAGAAGATTCTATGCCTAGCGCCGAACTCCTTGTTCGTCTCCTTCTCCCCTGTAGTTTCCATTATTTTTCTCTCTTTTCTGATTACCTTTTTCCTCTTCACCTTAAAGTTTCAATAAGGCTAGACCGCACACCGCTAACACATACATATTTCAAATATGCATGTCCATTATACCTGGGGGCTTCTTAGACAGAAGCTTTTTATCATTACTCTTCGAGCATCAAGCTCTCGACATATGAGTTCTTCCATATGTACCTTTTCTTCGCCACTATATGCATCGATATGACTTAAGTTTTGGCCAAGATGGGTTGCCTGGCTGCTGTGCTTATGCCCTACGTTCCCGTTAGTTCGGCTAGGGCATAAAGGGAGCACCTCTGCGATTGTTACTGCCGGGTCATCCGGATGTGTACCTCAGACTGGGTGAAGCCGAAAGCTAGCATTCTTAAGGGAATATTCGGTCGGTGAATTAAAGACATTTTTTCAATTACTCCATTGGTAACCCCCAGAAGTTACAGAAACGGTGATCTTTTCCACCACAACTCAGACATGTAAATTAATACATGCGCACCCAGGGAAAGGAACCCTTAATGGAACTATTCTCTCTGGAAGATGTTTCTTACGACTCAAATGTAATATAACATAACTAGCAGAATACAACTTGTCTGTTCAAGCAATTATGACCCCTACGCCTAATTTTCCAGGCATGCCCCGGCCTATTCGGCCGTGAGGGTATCCGGAAACACTCCGCACCCTTGAGTCCGGAGGTTGAAGCGAAAAGGTCTGCCATGACAAATGCTATACAATTCAGCTAGAATTACACAGGGCAAGGCAAATACATAGTCACTTGGACTCAAACACTTCCCTCTCTATACCATCCAACGGGCGGTCTAACTTACAATCCTGTTGGGAATATTTGGCGGCCACCTCTACTTGGTCATATACTAAACTAACGGGAATTTCCTCCCCATTTGACCCTAGTGGTCCAACCCTGGCCATGTGATTCGGGTCCAGTTTGGTATATCGCGTTTTCACCATGGCCCAGGCTTCCCGCGCACCCTCTCGGCAGGCCGATATCTTCCATAGTCGGATACGCCGCCATGCTCCCTTGAACAGCTCTACAAGCTCCTCCATACTTCCTAGAGGGGAGTCGGACAGCCATAAGGCCTTAGCCACGCTCCTCATGGCTAGCCGAGCATGCTCGTGCACCTGTGACAGCCTCTGCAGCAGATCACTCGATGATCCGGACACCTCCTCTTCAGGACGGCCCGTCAGTACACCTGCAAACATGACTATATCAGTCCCATTTATCTCTGAGCTAATCCACAAATAGTTCGGACACATACTGAAGATACCGCCCCGCAGTTGTTTGTTCTCCTTCACGGAAGCGGCTAGCTGGGCTCGGACATCTTTCAACTCTTCACCCAATGCAGTGTTGGAATCCTGTAGTTTGTTTTTCTCATCTCTGACGCGGGTCAGCACACGCTCGCCTGTGGCGCGTTGCCTTTTCGCCTCTTTTTCTCCCTCTTGGGCAACCTTCAGCTTCTCTTCAAGTTGATCAGACGGCCCTATTATGCGAAATCAGCAGCAACATTAGCGCAGTGGGTACACAATTATTGTTCCTTGATGGAGGGGAACAATACCAGCTGACGACTTCTTCAAGTCCCCCAGTTCGGCGGTAGCAGCTTTTAGCTGCGCCCGACACTGCTCCAGCTCTTGGGCTAGCAGACTATTCTTCTCTGCGAGGACCTGGTTGTTCAACAATCCTTAAATCAGTTGTGCCAACTGCTTTCAGTCTTGGGGGCTACGGGTATATGGCTATCCTTTTTTGACAAAGAAAACTTACCTGCACATCTGTCAGATATTGCCTCGTGGCTTTTCTAAGCCCGTCTCGAGCAGCTCGGATGTATGCGTCGCCCGAGCTAAAGGCATTAAATGCCTCGTGCGAGAACTTCGGGTCCCGTAAAACAGCTCTGCAGCTCCGATGATTCATGGCGCTCTCTACTTCCGAGTTGGTAACAGACATATTGTCCGAACCCTCGGCCGAAGGGCAGTCCGGCTTTGTTCCTACATCGGCCCCCGTCTCCCCGATTGGATCTAAATCTTGGTTGCGTGGAGCGCGGTCTGCCGGACCCCCAGACACAGTTCGGCGAACCTTTTTCCTGTAATCAAACAGGCGCATAGGTCACAGTTGGACACGGCCACTGAAAAATATATTTATCCGTACCTCCTCGATGAGGGCCCGGCGGTGCCTTCACTGGCCCTCCTCTTCGAAGGCCTGCCCGGCGCAGGAACCGATTTCCTCGGTATCGTCAAACGCCTCCCCTGTAGAATGCGTGAAATGCGGTGGGTGAGGCAGAGTAAGAGCACCCTTTCAGAGAAGGTGTTTCTTGATTACTTACCTGTGAAGCAGGAAGAAGACCAGGGTAGTCGGCGATGATGGCCACTTCTGTGCCATCATAGCTCGTCTGGTAAAACACCCCCTCCGCGAGCACCACAAATATATCCGGATCCTCTTCAAACCCGGGATCAAGCTCCCGGTTGTGGTCCTCCGGCTATGGGGCGGGACTATAAAATCCCTCGGTGACCTTTCGCCAGTGCTGTCATAAGCAAACAAACTAGAAATTTATCAAAGGCAATTCGGAGATGGAAGGAGTAAAAACAGAGGGGTCGGGCCTTACCCAACTGGGAGGGTTATACATAGAGTACCCGCCTCTGAGTTTGATGCAAAGAAATTCCTTTTCCTCCCCTTTGAACAGTTCGGCTAATATCTTAACCAAAGCGGCAGGGGTATCCGGGCCTTTCCGGCCGCAGCGAGAGGTGTCGTCCTCCCCATTGTAGTGCCACATTGGAAGCCCTCTGTATTGGAGCGGCTGAACCCCTCGCGCTATGGAGATCGCCATAACCTCGATCACTGTGAGTCCGAACTGAGTGAGCTCTTTTATCCTGCTCATCAGCTGACGAACCTCCGCGCCATCTTCCTCTTCAAGACTCCGGGGACGCCAACTGTGGCGTTTCTTCAGCGGGACGCGCGCAAATTCAGGAAGACCCTTTCGAACCGGGTCGGGAAGAGCAACGTCCTCTATATAAAACCATTCGGAGGGCCATTCATCAAGTGCCTTCCTTGGTGTGCCGGATGGATATCCGGTATCGGCGACGCGCCATACTTCGGCTCCGCCCACTTGAAATATTGACCTTTCGTGATTGCGCGGGACGAGACAGGATAGCTTCCTCCACAACTCGAAATGAGCCTCGACGCCCAGGAATAGTTCGCATAAAGCGACGTAACCCGCAATGTGCAGAATAGAGGCCGGAGTGAAGTTGTGCAGCTGGAGGCCATAGTACTCCAGAAGCCCTCGGAGGAGCGAATGGATTGGAAATCCAACGCCGCTCAGTAGGTAGGGGACAAAACACACTCACTCTCCCCCGGAAGGATTGGAGAAGTCCTCTGCCTGAGTCCCCTCATTGAAGGAAGCTAGCCCCGTTCGAACAGGGACTAGATCTGCATGGGGAAGGAATTCCTGCATTTGCAACTTCGTCAATCGGCTATGAGACACAGAGCACCTCTCCCACTCGCCTTTCTCTGGGTCGGGACGAGCGGAGGAGCTAGGAACACTAGCCATGCTGGAATGGTTTCTCCTAAGCAGTCTCTGGGGATTTCTTCTGCGTAGCGCTGAATGGATCTGGGGTCCAATCTCTTTAAATAGGCGCTCTTCCTCGCGAGGATGGGGTGTTATTCGCAAAAATACCCTGACTTTCCACATTCGCTCGACACGTGGAGAACGAAGATTATTTAACGTGCAGAAGCCAAGGAGGCGACATTGGATCAATGGCCGAATACATTACTTGGAGATCATTGAAGGGGGAACTTGCCTTGCAATGCCGAAGAAAATATGTGTGCCGAGCACCTCGCTATTGAAGACTGGTTCGGGGGCTACTGAGGGAGTCCTGGACTAAGGGGTCCTCGGGTGTCCGGCCTGTTATCCATGGGCCGGACTGATGGGCTGTGAAGACATGAAGGCCGAAGACTGCACCGTGTCCGGATTGGACTCTACTTGGCGTGGAGGGAAAGTGATGGAGTCCTGGACTAAGGGGTCCTCGGGCGTCCGGCCTGTTATCCATGGGCCGGACTGATGGGCTGTGAAGACACGAAGACCGAAGACCATACCCGTGTCCGGATTGGACTCTACTTGGCGTGGAAGGCAAGCTTGGCGACCAATTATGAAGATTCCTTCTTATGTAAACCGACTCCATGTAAACCCTAGAGCCCCTCAGTGTCTATATAAACCGAAGGGGATAGTCCGGAAGGGACACCACATATACTCATTACCATAGTCATAGGCTAGGCTTCTAGGGTTTAGCCATTACGATCTCGTGGTAGATCAACTCTTGTAATACTCATATTCATCAAGATCAATCAAGCAAGAAGTAGGGTATTACCTCCATAGAGAGGGCCCGAACCTGGGTAAACATCGTGTCCCCCGTCTCCTGTTACAATCGATCCTAGAGCACAGTTCGGGACCCCCTACCCGAGATCCGCCGGTTTTGACACCAACATTGGTACTTTCATTGAGAGTTCCACTGTGCCGTCGGCAAAAGGCTCGATGGCCCCTTCGATCGTCAGTAATGACGTTGTCCAGGGAGAAACCTTCCTCCCCGGACAGATCTTCGTATTCGGCAGCTTTGTACTGCGGGCCAACTCGCTTGGCCATCTGGAGCAGATTGACAGCTACGCCCTGGCCATCAGGTCAGATTCGGGAGCTTGAATTACGTCGCGGACATCCATGGAGACTTCATCTTCGACGGATTCGAGACCGCGGCAACTGCTTCCCATCGCCTCGATGAACATGGCTTAAACCTGTCATCAGGCCGCATCCAGGAGATAGCTCCCGTAGCGGCTCCGGCCTTAAATCCGGAGCAGTTCAAGTCATCCGAAGATGGGATGCTCAACCCCATCACGGGGGCTACTGATTCCGCGGCGCTGGAGCCACACGCAGATTCCACTTCGTGCGGAATCTGCATCAACGGAACCTCGGACTCGCCTCCGATGTCGAGCTCCGAACCCTGCAAGCCCGCGTACACCGAACTCGATCAGCTATCGATCTTCAAGTTCAGCGCCGCAGATGTCTTCCAACACTCGCCCATGGGCGACATACTAAACTCGCTAAAAAACCTATCCCTGGCGGACAACCCGTCTCCGAACTATGTTCGATTCGAACTTACGGCGGACGATGGAGAATTTTGCTTCCCACCCGCCACCCACTTCATAGCCACTGTTGAAGATATAACCAACACGACCGATCCCCGCTCCGAAGACGTCGACGGTGTGGACGACAATGAGGGGCAAGGCCAGAGCCTACTACCCGCTAGACACGGGATGATCACTTCTTGGTATGACGTGTGTATGATAGACACACCTTACGGCGCCCTCGACGATGAGAAGGAGGATCCGGTCGAGGATAAACCGCCTGGTACACAGCCCGGACACCGGCGCTCTGGGCCTCGTCGCCCAAGAGAAAACACTGCTAGCACCAGAGAAGACGATACTCCGGACAATGAAGACCTTGTTGAGGTAGAATCCAAGCAGGAGGAGCAGGAAGGCGGGCAAGACAGCCCTGAAGAATAGGCCACATGTGGGGACTCGGAGGACAACAATTATCTCCCCCTCTCTGAGGAGGAGGAGATCCTCGGCAACGAGGATTTTATCGTGCCAAAGGAACCTCGCGAGCAGGAACGCTTTAAACGTCGACTTATAGCCACTGCAAGGAGCTTAAGAAAGAAGCAGCTGCAGCTTCAAAGAAGCCAAGACTTGCTCAATGATAGATGTACCGAGGTCTTGGCCGCCGAAGAACACGGCCTTAGCAGCCCAGACAAAAGCCACCCCAAGAGTAGGTGGCTCCCTCAATACTATGGCAGAGCGATGGAGCCCATACCACCATCGAACAATGCGGCGGGCCGACCGCAGTTCGGTCCAGACAAAGTAGCAGCCCAAGCAAAGCACCATACCAACCCATCCGGCCGTCAAAACAAAACAGCTCGGGGGAATACTCGCAATACCAAACAAGACACGGAGGGTAGAGCAGGATGCACAAGATCGATGCACAGATCACGAAGATATACCCCGACCAACGATGATGGTCGCCTATTCGGACACTACAGAGCTGACCACGCCTGGTCCGAGCACCGTAAACGGAGCCCGCCAGAGGTGCTTCATAGTGTGGCCCAACATAGAGGAGCCGCACACCCTCTCTGCTTCACTAACGAAGTAATGGAACATGAATTCCCAGACGGGTTTAAACCCATTAACATCGAATCATACGATGGGACAGCAGACCCCGCGGTATGGATCGAGGATTACCTTCTCCATATTCACATGGCCCGCGGAGACGACCTCCACGCCATTAAATACCTACCTCTCAAGCTGAAAGGGCCAGCTCGATACTGGCTAAACAGCTTGCCAGAAAATTCTATTGGCAGCTGGAAAGATTTGGAAGACGCCTTTCGAGACAACTTCCAAGGAACATATGTCCGGCCATTATGCGCTAATGACTTAAGTCACATTGTCCAGGAGCCCGGCGAGTCAGCTAGGGAGCTCTGGACCAGGTTCTTAGTCAAAAAGAACCAAATTGTCGACTATCCGGACGTAGAAGCCCTTGCGGCCTCCAAACATAGAGTCCGGGATGAATGGCTAGCGCGTCACCTCGGCCAGGAGGGACCGAAATCCATGACAGCCCAAATCGCTCTAATGAACCGCTTCTGCGCGGGAGAAGACAACTGGCTTGCTCGTAAAAGCAACAACGACAGCGGCCCGGGCACTTCCAAAATCCGAGATGGCAACGAAAGCCACGACGAACCGAACACAACAGTCGCAGTAATATACGTGATACAGCGGTGAATGCCGGATTTCACAATCCGAAGCCCTGTCAATGGAAGAAGCCACTAAAGGCAAACTAGGATGGACCATCCACCCTGGACAGGATATTCGACCGACCTTGTCAGATTCACGGTCACCCTGATAGGCCAGCTAATCATACCAACTGTAACTGTTGGGTCTTCAAGCAGGCAGGCAAGCTTAACGCTGATCACAAGGGGAAGAGACCACCGGGCGATAAAGACGACGGATCGGCTCGCCAGCAGAACACCAGGGGCCAGAAACAGTTCCTCTCCGACGTCCGACCACTCCTGGAACGCAAATAGCAGTTCGGCTTCCGCCACCCACCTACTTTACTGGCGAAATTTGCACCACGCGCACATCACTACGCACTCAAGATACCATGGGCATCGGCGGAAGCATACTATGGACAACCCTACAAGCATTCCCGTAGCGTTTATTATATGTTTTTTCTCATTTTTTCTATATCATCCTTAAAGAACAGGTGACCAACTGGACAGCATTTACAACGGACTCTATCGGAGTTCGGCTCCGTACACTCACCTAAGGGGCTACTTCCGTTAAGGATCCCCCTCCCCGAGGATGGGCGACGCAGACGTGCGACAGGAGGTCCAAAATTACTTTTTGTAGACCGCACTCTTTATTCCGAGCCTGTACTATGCCCTTTTTCCCTCTGATCCCGACCACGAGCATGTCAAGCCGGGTCTGTGGTTTCTCTTTATATATATATATATACATAAATTTATCACTGGCGCATCGCTCCGTTCTCAGTAAGCCTTACCCGAACCGATCTCTCATACTCTTTCAGCAACAAGTACGGCCTCAATGGCCGCTTTGCAGATGCACCTCGGCACACCCTGCCAGAGGCTCGGCATGGGAACGAATGAGTTGCCAGTAAAAGTCCGAACAGCTCTAAAGCGTACTTCAGCGTCGCAAGTTTGGCCTTATATGCATCAGCTCCGAATCATTGTCTTGGGTCAATAGTTGGGTTGCCTGGCTCCTGTGCTTGCTACCCTACGTTCCACTCTATCGGCTAGGGTAGTAAAGGGATAACTACTGCGATTGTGCCCTGGCCTAGACCGGATGAGCACCTCAGTAGAGAAAGCCGAAAACTGACCGTCATGATGCGGCGAGAGCTAGTCAACCACTTGATGACTTATTTGAATCGTTAGCGATTCTCCGTGTAACACGAGGGATCTTTTTCAGATCAGATATGTAAGGCACAACACGCCGCATACATACCAAGGGCTATGTCGTAACCCCACCATAAAACTCCTATGTCTAAGTGAAAGTGTTAACGCCTTATAGTCCGATTGCCTGGTTCGCCGCATTATCACCTCCTTTATGGACCAAGATGTTGGATAAAGAGTGATTCAATGCTTTTCCAAACACCCCCGTACTTTCTACGAGGGGGCTGAAGCCGACGACTGGAAAACTTTCAGATTATATTAAAATGGCCGCACAGGAGGAATTCAAGCTTTTCGAGCAAAACATAAATAGATTAACTATAAAGTTGTCTTTTACAATCATTATACACCTCACTCGAACATTATGTTTTTCGAGCATTGACCCTCAATCAAGCGGGTGGTCTCTAAGACGTCTTCAAAGTAATGCTCCGGCTTCGGACGGTCCTCGCCTTTGGGCGGACCCCTCGTTGCGACGTTGATGGCCTTCATCTTCCCCCAGAATGTCTTGACTCGGGCAAGGGCCATTTGTGCACCTTCAATGCACGCCGATCGCTTCGCAGCATCGATTCGCGGCACCACATCGACAAGCTTCTGCACCAAACCGAAATAGCTCTTCGGCGCAGGCTCGGTCGGCCACAGCCGGATTATGACATCCTTCATGGAAGCCGCCGATACCCTATGAAGTTCGGCCCATTGGGACATCTGTTCATTGAGCAGCAGCGGGCGCTTTGACGCGCCAAACTTTGACCAAAAAAGCTTCTCCGTTGCATATCCATCTTGCGCTTGGTAATACCGCGCTGCATCGGCAGAACTCTTCGGCAAGTCCAAATACTCGTCCGGAGAACTCCACACATGGTTCAGCTGAGCATAGTCCGGGTCGCCGAATTTAGTCTGTAGCAGAAAGGGCTTTGCAGCCACTATCTCCTTCGCCTGCCAAACCTCCGCACGGAGTGCTCTGGATTCTGATCGTTCTTCTCTCGCCTCCTGTCGGGCCTTGTCCAGTTCGGCCGCTAAGGCTTTATTCTCCTTCTCAAGAAATTCGCAGCGGCCGGTAGCATTCTCCAAAGCAAGTGTCATCGTGGATATTCTCTCCTCGCCCTGGCATCGCGCAGCTTGTTCGGCCTTAAATTCAGCCGATGCCCTCTCAACAGCAGCTTCACTAAACCGGGCCCGCTCCTTGGCACGGACCAGCTCTGCCCGAAGAGCCTCCACGGCGGCAGCACCATCTGCATTTCATGCACATTTCATATAAATCTCTTTTCCGCGTCAAGCACACCGGTGTAAAGAATGCTCGAAATACATACCTTGCGAGTCGTCAAGACGCCTGTTGATCAATGCAATGTCATCCTCCGCGATATCCAGCTTTCGCTGCAGATCGGCTACTTCCGCATTCCGGGCAGCCACAGGAGGGGAAGAAGCATGTATTTCAAATTCAATCAAGGTCAAAACCTGGGCATATCTCTTTGATCCTCCAATCGCTTCCTTCGGAAGACAACCCGAGTCTTAGGGGCTACTGCATATACAACAGGTGCACTCTGTCAACAAAATTCAATTGACAAAACTACGTCACAAACCTCAAATCCTCTTAGAAGGCTCGTAAAGGCCTCGTTCAATCCACTCTTCACGGATAGAACCTTTTCGACCACCGTAATCATCAAGGTACAGTGCTCTTCTAAAATGGTCTCTCGTTGTAGCATGTCCGACAGCATCTCCGGCGCTCTTGGGTCTTCGGAAACCGTTGCCAGAGTATGGGATTCCTGTGAAGGAACCCGCTGACTTGGCTCCAGAATCGTCTCCGACTGTAAACCAGACGGTTCGGGGACGCCAGTCTTGATCCGGAACCCCGAGTGACAAAGGCACCACCTTCGGATAACGCCTTCTTTGCTTCCGGCACCACTTGGTGTTCGGGAGGAGCCCTTCGGGACGATACCTCGGTATCATCCCCTCTATTGGGCAATGAGGCCGGAGAGGGTGTGTCACTCTCCATCATCTCCGGGAGAAGATCTCCCGAGGAGGAGGACGATTGAGGGGCACCAGGCGTTAACCTGCGTGGACGAACATATATCGGATGATCATTTCACTAATAGGAAAAGAATGAGGTGCGTTTAAAGTACCCCAGCCTCGCTTACGGTTTGCCTCCAGGTTCGTCCTCATCATCAAGCTCTACGGCAGCCTCGTCTGCCCTGCCCAAGCCGCTCGACGACGGCGTTTTTCCTCTCTTGGAATGCTTCCCCTCCTGATCTTCGGAAGGAGCCCTCTTCTTGCTATGGAGGGCTCCCTCTGCACCCTTACCCTCGGGCAAAGGGATTTCGGTTTCCCCGAACGCGGCCACCTGGTACTGTGCCGGAATCAACATTCGCGTCAGCAGGGCGGTCGTAAGGTCTTCGGGAAGGGGCGCCGGACACCATATTAGCACCGCTTTCTTTATCCAGTCATGTACAAGGATGGATTGTTCAGTATCTTATCAAGAGGCGCTCGAACGGAAGGTGTTCGGATATCGAGTACTTACCGAAGTGTCCGGATGATTGCAGTCAAGGCCAACGTCTTCGGTGGTGTCCGGCCATTGCTCTCGTTCCCCGAAATACAATTTCCACATTCCTTCGTGCGTAGTGCCGAAGAAGTGTTGTAGGGTCCGCCGCCCTTCTGGGTTAAATTCCCACATACGGAGAGGCCGCCGCTGACATGGCAGGATCCGGCAGACCAGCATTACTTGAACGACGTTCACAAGGTCAATGCCCTTCTCGGTAAGGCTTCGGATGCAACTTTGCAGAGTCTGCACCTCATTAACGGATCCCCAGTCCAATCCCTTGTTGATCCATGAAGCGAGCTGAGTTGGAGGGCCGGGTCGGAACGCAGGTGTGGCCGCCCACTTGGAGCCCCGTGGCTCGTTGATATAAAACCGCCCCTGCTGCCATAAGTCGGAAGAATTGGCGAAAGACCCTTCGGGCCAAACCGCACCGGCCAGCTTGCCTATTATGACGATGCCGCACTCCGCCTGCTCCCCCTCTGCCACCTACGGCCTCACATCAAAGGTCTTGAGCCACAAACCAAAGTGTGGAGGAGTCCGGAGGAAGGCCTCACACATGACGATAAATGTCGAGATGAGGAGAATAGAGTCCGGGGCCAGATCGTGAAAATCTAGCCCGTAGTAGAACATGAGCCCCCGGACGAAGGGGTTAAGCACGAACCCTAGCCCGTGAAGGAAGTGGGATACAAATACTACCCACTCGCTAGATCTAGGGGTCGGTATAATTTGCCCTTGTGCTGGAAGCCGATGAAGGATTTCCGGAGTCAGATACCTCGCTACGCGGAGCTTTGCAATATCCTCCTATGTGACAGAAGAAGCCACCCACCGGCCCTGACGGTTGGATCCGGACATGATTAGGGCTGGTGGCGATTGGAACCCGAGGGTTGGAACTTGGGGTGGCTGGGGTTGAGGAAGGAGCAAGCGCAAGAGAAGAAGACGAGATTGGGTCTCTATATAAAGGCCCCGAATTCTGGGCGTCTCCTCCTGGGTCTCTAAACTTACCTATCATCAAGGAGTTGTACCCAGGGGACGGTTGGGTTACCCATGCCTGCCTTAATGAAGATCCCGTAAATAAAGGGACACTGTCTCTGCCTTGACAAGATGTGCCAATAAAACCGCGCCCCGAGACATAGGGCGGCCCGCTAGCCAACAGTTGGAAAAAGTAACCATGCAGGCATGATACGATGCCATGAACCGTTATCAACAAGTTGGGTTCGTGAGATATCGTATTCTCCGTGGTTATATACACAGGTCCGGATATATTTACTTCATCCGAAGACAATTTTGGAGTTCGGAAGGAGGGAACCCGCCTTGCAATGCCGAAGACAAATCTACGCGTCGGACTCCTCGTCATTGAAGCCAGGTTCAGGGGCTACTGAGGGAGTCCTGGACTAAGGGGTCCTCGGGCGTCCGACCTGTTATCTGCTACCTCTTGAGCACTGCGTTGGTTTTCCCTTGAAGACGAAAGGGTGATGCAGCAAAGTAGCGTACGTATTTCCCTCAGTTTTTGAGAACCAAGGAATCAATCCAGTAGGAGGCTACGCGCGAGTCCCTCGCACCTACACAAAATAAATAAATCCTCGCAACCAACGCGATAAGGGGTTCTCAATCCCTTCACGGCCACTTACGAGAGAGAGATCTGATAGATATGATAGGATAATATTTTTGGTATTTTTGTGATAAAGATGCAAAGTAAAATAAAAGCAAAGTAAAAAGCAACAGAAATAACTAAGTGTTGGAAGATTAATATGACGAAGATAGACCCGGGGGCCATAGGTTTCACTAGTGGCTTCTCTCAAGAGCATAAGTATTTACGGTGGGTGAACAAATTACTGTTGAGCAATTGACAGAATTGAGCATAGTTATGAGAATATCTAGGTATGATCATGTATATAGGCATCACGTCCGAGACAAGTAGACCGACTCCTGCCTGCATCTACTACTATTACTCCACTCATCGACCGCTATCCAGCATGCATCTAGAGTATTAAGTTCATGAAAACAGAGTAACGCCTTAAGCAAGATGACATGATGTAGAGGGATAAATTCATGCAATATGATAAAAAAAAACCCCATCTTGTTATCCTCGATGGCAACAATACAATACGTGCCTTGCTGCCCCTACTGTCACTGGGAAAGGACACCGCAAGATTGAACCCAAAGCTAAGCACTTCTCCCATTGCAAGAAAGATCAATCTAGTAGGCCAAACCAAACTTATAATTTGAAGAGACTTGCAAAGATAACCAATCATACATAAAAGAATTCAGAGAAGATTCAAATATCATTCACAGATAAACTTGATCATAAACCCACAATTCATCGGTCTCAACAAACACACCACAAAAAGAAGATTACATCGATTAGATCTCCACGAGAGAGGGGGAGAACATTGTATTGAGATCCAAAAAGAGAGAGGAAGCCATCTAGCTAATAACTATGGACCCGAAGGTCTGAGGTAAACTACTCACACTTCATCGGAGGGGCTATGGTGTTGATGTAGAAGCCCTCCGTGATCGATGCCCCCTCTGGCGGAGCTCCGGAACAGGCCCCAAGATGGGATCTCGTGGGTACAGAAGGTTGCGGCGGTGGAATTAGGTTTTTGGCTCCGTATCTGATCGTTTGGGGGTACGTAGGTATATATAGGAGGAAGGAGTACGTCGGTGGAGCAACAGGGGGCCCACGAGGGTGGAGGGCGCGCCCTGGGGGTAGGCGCGCCCCCTACCTCGTGGCTTCCTCTTTTGTTTCTTGACGTAGGGTCCAAGTCTCCTGGATCTTGTTCGTTCCAAAAATCACATTCATGAAGGTTTCATTCCGTTTGGACTCCGTTTGATATTCTTTTTCTGCGAAACTCTGAAATAGGCAAAAAACAGCAATTCTGGGCTGGGCATCCGGTTAATAGGTTAGTCCCAAAAATAATATAAAAGTGAATAATAAAGCCCAATAATGTCCAAAATAGTAGATAATATAGCATGGAGCAATCAAAAATTATATATACGTTGGAGACGTATCATTATCCATGGGCCATACTGATGGGCTGTGAAGACACGAAGACCGAAGACCATACCCGTGTCCGGATTGGACTCTACTTGGCGTGGAAGGCAAGCTTGGCGACCAATTATGAAGATTCCTTCTTATGTAAACCGACTCCATGTAAACCCTAGAGCCCCTCAGTGTCTACATAAACCGAAGGGGATAGTCCGGAAGGGACACCACATATACTCATTACCATAGTCATAGGCTAGGCTTCTAGGGTTTAGCCATTACGATCTCGTGGTAGATCAACTCTTGTAATACTCATATTCATCAAGATCAATCAAGCAGGAAGTAGGGTGTTACCTCCATACAGAGGGCCCGAACCTGGGTAAACATCGTGTCCCCCGTCTCCTATTACCATCGATCCTAAACGCACAGTTCGGGACCCCCTACCCGAGATCCGCCGGTTTTGACACCGACAGCAAGCTTGGCGACCGACTATGAAGATTCCTTCTTATGTAACCGACTCCATGTAAACCCTAGATCCCCCCGGTGTCTATATAAACCGGAGGGGTTAGTCCGGAAAGGACATACTCATTACCATATTCACATAGGCTAGACTTCTAGGGTTTAGCCATTGCGATCTCGTGGTAGATCAACTCTTGTAATACTCATATTCATCAAGATCAATCAAGGAGGAAGTAGGGTATTACCTCCATAGAGAGGGCCCGTACCTGGATAAACATCGTGTCCACCATCTCCTGTTACCATCGATCCTAGACGCACAGTTCGGGACCCCCTACCCGAGATTCGCCGGTTTTGACACCGACAGTAGACATCAAGCTCTTTTCTGGCACCGTTGCGGGGGAGGTTAGGTAAGCGGCACTCACATCCCATCAACGAAGCTCTTTTCTGGCGCCGTTGCTGGGGAGGTGAGTGCTTGAAGGTATATCTTTACATCTTGCAATTGAATCTTTTACTTTCTTGTTTTATCACTAGTTTGGTTTATAAAAGAAAACTACAAAAAATGGAATTGAGGTTGCATCATATTATTGATCATCTTTATAATATCTTTCTTGAAAATGATGGTTCGGAAAATTGTGCTCAATTGATAGACGAAGAATTTAATAAAATGATTGGCATGAATGATGAGCATGATTGCAATGTTGTTAGTATGAATTCTTTGAATATCCATGATGTTAATGATATGCAAAGCCATAAGCTTGGGGATGCTATGTTTGACGAAGATGATATTTTTAGTCCCCCAAGTTTTGATGAGAAAAATTACTATGATGAATGCATGCCTCCTATTTATGATTATTATAATGATGAAAGTGGATTTGGAGAGGTCATGACTTTATTTAATGATGATTCCACTATCTTGGAAGAGGTTTCATTTGACTATGACAACAAAGTTGCTATCTATGATGATGATGGTGATGACATGTATGCTATATTGAATAATGATAACCATGAAACTTGTCATCATGATTTTAATTTTCAATTCCATGATAGTTATTTTGTTGAGTTTGCTCCCACTACTATTCATGAGAATAAATTTGCTTATGTGGAGAGTAAGAAATTTTCTATGCTTATGTATCATGAAAAGAATGCTTTATGTGATAGCTATTTTGTTGAATTCATTCATGATGCTATTGAAAATTATTATGAGAGGGGAACTTATACCTTTACATATTGCAATAATATCAAGTTTCCTCTCTATGTGTTGAAAATCTTGAAGTTGCACTTGTTTTGCCTTCCTATGCTAGTTGATTATTGCTCCCATAAGTTGTTTGCTCACAAAATCCCTGTGCATAGGAAGTGGGTTAGACTTAAATGTGCTAGTCATATGCTTCATGATGCTCTCTTTGTGGTTCAATTCTTATCTTTTATACGAGCATCATTGAACTCATCATGCCTAGCTAAAAGGCATTAAAGAAAAGCGCTTGTTGGGAGACAACCCAACACTTTTACTTACTGTTTTTGTGTGTTCACATGATTATGCCAATGTATTGATCATGTCTTATTGCTTTTGTTTCAATAAAGTTCCAAGTAAATCCTTTGGGATCTTGTTGGGTGATAGTTGATTTGATCTTGCTGAAAAACAGAAACTTTTGCGCTCACGAAAATAATTTTCATTTTTAACAGAAGAGTGTTTTTGAGTTTATTATTTTTGCAGAAGTTTGATATACAAATTCCTCACGTGGTCCTAATTTTTTCATAATTTTTTGAGTAGCAGAAGTATGGTAGTTATCCAGATCATTACAGACTGTTCTGTTTTTGACAGATTCTGTTTTCAATGCATAGTTTGCTTGTTTTCTAGTTTTCATGGCTTATCTTGCTCAATATAAATTGTGGAAATGATATGCTACAGTAGTCGTTGTGTGGAAACAATTATGAATCTTGTCTTGGACAGTACCAAAGTGAAATGGTTTGCTCTTTATCATACTAACCTATCTCATGAAGTTCCGTTAAGTTTTGTGCGATTGAAGTTTTCAAGTTTTGGGTGAGATATCGATATGAGGAGAATAAGGAGTGACAAGACCCTAAGCTTGGGGATGCCCAAGGCACGCCAAGTTAATATCCAAGGAAGATCCAAGCAACTAAGCTTGGGGATGCCCTGGAAGGCATCCCCTCTTTCGTCTCCAACATTATCGGTAACCTCACTTGGAGCTATGTTTTCATTCGTCACATGATATGTGTTTTTCTTGGAGCGTCAATTTATTTTGTTAGGATTTGCTTGATGTTATTTAGAAAATGTTTTGCATCTTTTATTTCAATAAAAGTGGCAATGATAGCCTTTGCCATGCTTATTTTGCAAGTATACATGTTGCTGTTTGAAAACAGAAAGTTTACCGCTGTTGCAAAAATTCCCTAGAAAAGTCAGAATGTGATAAAATGTTGAAACTTTTTGCATAAGAAGCTCTGATAAATTTTCTACAGTGTAGTAAATTTTCATAATGTTTGGAGTTGAATAAGTATTGATACTCTTGCATTCTTTACAGACTGTACTGTTTTGGCAGATTGCTGTTATGTTTGCATTGTTTGCATATGTTTGCTTGTTTAATGATTCTATTTGAGGATAGTAGTATTAAATATGCAGAGGCATTTAGTATGCAATGTTGAATAATAATTTTAGTGATTTGCTATAGTAGAGAATGATAAGGTTTTTGCATTGGTTTATACTAACTTATCTCACGAGTTCTTGTTGAGTTTTGTGTGGATGAAGTTTTTAAGATATAGGAAAACCGTGATATGAGAAGAATTAAGGAGACACAAAATCTCAAGCATGGGGATGCCCACGGCAGCCCAACATAATATTTAAAGAAGTCTCAAGCATCTAAGCTTGGGGATGCCCCGGTAGGCATCCCACCTTTCTTCTTCGACAATTATCGGTTAGTATTGGTTGAGCCTAAGTTTTTGCTTATTCACATGAGTTGTGCTATCCTTGGAATGTCATTTTATTTTGTTTTTGCTTGCTGTTTTAATAAAATACGTAGATCTGAAAGTTTTTCAATAAAATAGAGTCCTCAAGTAGTTTCTAGGGAGGCTAAGTAAGTGGCTTTCACATCCCGTCAACGAAGCTCTTTTCTATGGAATTGCTCTTGTGCTTCACTTATATCCTATGAGTAAATTGTTGAATGAATTGAATATCATGAAGTTTAAATTATATCATGCCTGGTAGTAGCTTCACATTGGGTTTAGAAAGTGAAATCTTTTGAGGCTTGACAATCACAATATTGGTCATACAAGCAATTCATGAATAATTAGTATAGGAAGAGAACTTTCACATGCAAATACACTATCATGGAAATCTTTTGTGATTGTGAGCCCCCATCAAATATTATATGCCAAAAAATTTGACGTTGGACAAGGAATACAACGTAATGATTTATGTTTGCTCATATTCACATAGAAGTTATATTGTCATAGATCCTTCAACATGTGGTGCTTGCCCCCCATCTTTGCTAGCCAAAACATCTGCACCAAGTAGAGATACTACTTGTGCATCCAAAAACACTTAAACCCAAATCTTATTTTCAAGAGTCCACCATACCTACCTAAGGATTGAGCAAGATCCTTCAAGTAAGTTTTCATCGGTGCAATAAGGCAATAAAAATTGCTTCTAAAAGTGTTAGATCATTTAGTGTAAAAGAAAATTGAGCGTTGTACGAACTTGTGATGGCAAAGAATAAAAGTGACAGACTGCATAATAAAGGTTGCTATCATAAGGGCCAATATAACATGACGTTCTTTTGCACTAAGGGGTTGAGCATACAAACAAATAAGTGCATGGCAACCTCTGCTTCCCTCTGCGAAGGGCCTATCTTTTACTTTTATTTATTTACTCTCATGCAAAGAGTCAAAGTATTTCTCTCTATTCCTTTTTATTTTTCTCTTTTGGCAAGCATCATGTGTTGAGGAAAGATCTAGGCACATATATCCAGTTGGATATGCGTAGCATGAGTTATTATTGTTGACATCACCCTTGAGGTGAATACGTTGGGAGGCAAAACAATAAGCCCCTATCTTTCTATGCGTCTGGTTGAAACATTTTGCTCATGTGTATGCGGTGAGTGTTAGCAATCATAGAAGACTATATGATGCTTGAGTATGTAGAGCTCTTACTTAGACTCTGTTGAATAAGTTGAATTGCAATTGCTTGGTGACTAAGAACATAGGTTGTTGAGTTTCAAGAGAATTCATTGTTTGAACCTTAACATGTGAATTGGTTGCTACTATGACACGAGAAGTTTTATGAGAAAGAATTGTTGTTATGATGCTAGGAAAAGTGATTGAAATCATTGATCAAACTTATGCACTTTGCTAGCATTCACACTTCATAAATTATTTCTTTTATTAATTACCTAATCAAGGACGAGTAGGAATTAAGCTTGGGGATGCTGATACGTCTCCAACGTATCTATAATTTATGAAGTATTCATGCTGTTATTTTATCATTCTTGGATATTTTACAATAATCTTATAGCAACTTTATATCATTTTTTTTGAGACTAATCTATTGACCCAGTGCCAGTTGTTGTTTTTTGCTTGTTTTTTAAATCGCGGGAAATCAATATCAAACGGAGTCCAAAGACCGCGAAAATCCACCGGGATTTTTTATGGACCAGAAGGGACCCAATGGGCCAGAACTGCACCTAGGGGGTGCCCCGGGGGGGGCACAACCCACCAGGGCGCGCCAGGGCCCCTTGGCGCGCCCAGGTGCGTTGTGCCCACCTCGGTGGCCTCCCGCACCCCCTCTTTGCACTATAAATTCCCAAATATTCCGAAACCCATCGGGGTTAACCTAGATCAGAAGTTCCGCCACCGCAGGCCCCTGTAGCCACCGAAAACCAATCTAGACCCCATTCCGGCACCCTGCCGGAGGGGGGAATCATCTCCGGTGGCCATCTTCATCATCCCGGCGGCCACTACGATGAGGAGGGAGTAGTCCACCCTCGGGGTTGAGGGTTTGTACCAATAGCTATGTGTTTAATCTCTCTCTCTCTCTCTCTCGTGTTCTTGAGATGTCACGATCTTTATGTATCGTGGACTTTGTTAATATAGTCGGATCATATGGTGTTTTCCCCTCTCTATCTTGTTGTGATGAATTGAGTTTTTCCCTTTGAGATTTCGTTGTTATCGGATTAAATACTTTTATGGATTTGAGAGCACTTGATATATGTCTTGCATATGAATACTCATGGTGACAATGGGGTATCATATTGATTCACTTGATATATGTTTTGTCACTAACTCGCGAATTCCCGAGGTGACATTGAGGTAATCTATGCTTAGGGGTTGATGCACGTTCTTGTCTTTGTTTCTCCGGTAGAAATATTGGGGCACTCTTTGAAGTTCTTTGTGTTGGATTGAGTATTATAATATGAATTTGCTTTGGTGTTATTTTAGTACGAACTCTAGGATAGATCGAACGGAAAGAATAGCTTTGTGTTATTTTAGTACGAACTCTTGAATAGATCGAATGGAAAGAATAGCTTTGAGGTGGTTTTGTACCCTACAAACAATTTATTCTTATGTTCTCCGCTAGATAGGAACTTTGGAGTGATTCTTCATCGCACTTTGAGGGGTGGTTATATGTTCCAATTATATTAGCATTGTTGAGAGGTTGCACTAGTGAAAGTACGGACCCTAGGCCTCATTTTCAAGCATTGCAATACCTTTTTGTGCCCATTTACTATTTGCTACCTTGTTGTTTTTATTTATTCAGATTATAAAAAATCATTTCTACCATCCATATTACACTTTTATCGCCATCTCTTCGCCGAACTAGTGCACCTATACAATTTGCCATTGTATTGGGTGTGTTAGGGACACAAGAGATTTCTTGTATTTGGTTGCAGGGTCGTTTGAGAGAGACCATCTTCATCCTACACCTCTCACGGATTGATAAACCTTATGTCATCCACTTGAGGGAAAATTGCTACTGTCCTACAGAACTCTGCGCTTGGAGGCCCAACACGTGTCTACAAGAATAAAGTTGCATAGTAGACATCACTCCCACTCACTTTCTTGTAAATACAAGCTTCTTCCTAAACTTGTATAAACCCAAACGCTTTGATCACCTCATCAAAGCGAATATTCCAACTCCGAGATGCTTGCACCAACCCATAAATGGATCACTGGAGCTTGCACACCTTGTCAGCATTCTCTAGATCGACAAAACCTTCTGGTTGCATCATATACAACTCTTCCTTAAGGAAATCGTTAAGGAATGTTGTTTTGACATCCATCTGCCAGATTTCATAATCGGAAAATGCAGTTATTGCCAACATAATTCTGACGAACATAAGCATTGCTACGGGTGAGAAAGTCTCATCGTAGTCAGCTCCTTGAACTTGTGAAAACCCCTTTGCCACAAGACGAGCTTTATAGATGGTGATATTACCGTCCGCGTTCATCTTCTTCTTGAAGATCCATTTATTCCGAATGGCCTTTCGCCCTTCAGGTAATACTTCCAAAGTCCACACTTTGTTTTCATACATGGATCCCATCTCGGATTTCATGGCCTCTAACCATTTGTCCGAATCCGGGCCCACCATCGCTTCTCCATAGCTCATAGGTTCATCGTTGTTGTTGTCCAACAACATGACCTCCAAGACAGGGTTAGCGTACAACTCAGGAGCAGTACGTATCCTTGTCGACCTACGAGGTTCGATAACAACTTGATCCGAAGCTTCATGATCACTATCATTAGCTTCCTCTTCAACTGACGTAGGTGTCACATAAACATCTTTCTGCGTCGCACTACATCATTGGTTGAAGTAAAGGTTCAACAACCTCATCAAGTTCTATCTTCCTCCTATTCAATTCTTTCGACAGAAACTCTTTCTCAAGAAAGGACCCGTTCTTAGCGACAAACACTTTGCCCTCGGATCTGAGATAGAAGGTATACCCAATTGTCTCCTTTGGGTATCCTATGAAGACGCATTTGTCCGCTTTAGGTTCGAGCTTTTCCGGCTTAAGCCTTTTGACATAAGCATCGCAACCCCAAACCTTAAGGAACGACACCTTAGGTTTCTTGCCAAACCACAGTTCATATGGTGTCGTCTCTACGGACTTAGATGGTCCCCTATTTAAAGTGAATGCAGATGTCTCTAATGCATAACCCCAAAATGAGAGTGGCAGATGGGAAAGGGACATCATAGAATACACCATATCCAATAAGGTATGATTACGATGTTCGGACACACCATTACACTGTGGTGTTCCAGGTGGCGTCAGCAGTGAAAACGATTCCGCATTGCCTTAAGTGATTGCGAAACGCATAACTCAGATATTCTCCCCCTCGATCGGATCGTAGGAATTTAATCTTCTTGTTACGATGATTCCCAACTTCACTCTGAAATTGCTTGAACTTTTCAAACGTTTCAGACTTATGCTTCATCAAGTAGACATACACATATCTACTCAAATCATCGGTGAAGGTGAGAAAGTAACGATATCCACCGCGCGCGTCAACGCTCATCGGACCGCACACATCAGTATGTATGATTTCCAACAAGTCACTTGCCCGTTCCATTGTTCCGGAAAATAGGTTTTTAGTCATCTTGCTCATGAGGCATGGTTCGCATGTGTCAAGTGATTCAAAATCAAGTGACTCCAAAAGTCCATCAGCATGGAGTTTCTTCATGCGCTTTACACCAATATGACCTAAGCGATAGTGCCACAAGAAAGTGGTACTATCATTATAAACTCTACATCTTTTGGCATCAATGTTATGAACATGTGTATCATCACTATCGAGATTCAATAAGTATAAACCCCTCACAATGGGTGCATGACCATAAAAGATATTACCCATATAAATAGAACAACCATTATTCTCTGATTTAAATGAGTAACCGTCTTGCATTAAACAAGATCCAGATATAATGTTCATGCTCAACGCAGGCACTAAATAACAATTATTCAGGTTCATCACTAATCCCGATGGTAATCGAAGAGCGAGCGTGCCGACGGCGATCACATCAACCTTGGAACCATTTCCCACGCGCACCGTCACTTCGTCCTTCGCCAGCCTCCGTCTATTCCGTAGTTCCTGCTTTGAGTTGCAAATGTGAGCAACCGAACCGGTATCAAATACCCAGGCACTACAACGAGAGTTGGTAAGGTACACACCAATAACATGTATATCATATACACCTTTGTTGACGTTGGCTCCCTTCTTGTCGGCCAGATACTTGGGGCAATTCCGCTTCTAGTGGCCAGTTCCCTTGCAATAGAAGCACTCAGTTTCTAGCTTGGGTCCAGCCTTGGGTTTCTTCACGGGAGGAGGGGCAACTGCTTTGCCACCCTTTGTGAAGTTTCCCTTCTTTCCTTTGCTCTTCTTGAAACTAGTGATTTTATTCACCATCAACACTTGATGCTCCTTCTGGATGTCTGACTCAGCGACTTTCAATATCACGAACAGCTCAGAGACTGACTTATTCATCCCTTGCATGTTATAGTTCAACACAAAGCTCTTGTAGCTAGGTGGTAGCGATTGAAGAACTCTGTCAGTGACAGCCTCTAGCGGGAGCTCCATTCCCAACTCAGCATGACGGTTATAGTACCCAGACATTCTGAGTATTTGCTCACTGACAGACCCGTTCTCCTCCATCTAGCAGGCATAGAACTTATCGGAGGTCTCATACCTCTCGATCCGGGCATTCTTCTCAAAGATAAACTTTAACTCCTGGAACATCTCATATGCTCAATGACGTTCAAAACACCTTTGAAGTCCCGGCTCTAAGCCATACAACATGGCGCACTGAACTATTGAGTAGTCATCAACACGCGACTGCCAGGCGCTCACAGCGTCTGCAGTTGCTGGAGGGGGTGGCACACTAAGAGGTGCATCTAGGACATAAACCTTTTGGGAAGCCGTGAGGATAATCCTTAGATTAGAGGCCCAGTCTACAAAGTTACTTCCATCATCTTTCATCTTAGCTTTCTCTAGGAACGCATTGAAATTCAGGGGAGCTACTGCGCGTGCCATTGATCTACAACATAAATTTGCAAATGAAACTTTAGACTATTGTTCATGATAATGAGTTCAATTAATCATATTACTTAAGAACTCCCACTCAAATCGACATCCCTCCGGTCGTTCGAGTGTAACATGATCCAAATTCACCAACACAAGTCCGATCATCATGTGAGATGAGGTGGTTTCAATGGTGAACATATCCATGTTGATCATATCTACTATATGACTCATGTTCGACCTTTCGGTCTCTTATGTTCTGAGGCCATGTCTGTACATGCTAGGCTCGTCAAGTTTAACCCAAGTGTTCCGCATGTGCAAAATTGGCTTGCACCCGTTGTATGCGAACGTAGAGCCTATCATACCCAATCATCACGTGGTGCTTCGAAACGACGAACGGGGAGAACACAATTTTATCTTGAAATTTTAGTGAGGGATCACCTTATAATGCTACCGTCGTCCTAAGAAAAATAAGATGCATAAAAGGATTAACATCACATGCAACTCATAAGTCACATGATATGGCCATCAATTTGTGCTTTTGATCTCCATTTCCAAAGCACCGGCATGATCTCCATCGTCACCGGCATGACACCATGATCTCCATCACCGTGTCGCCATCGGGGTTGTCACGCCAACCATGCTTCTACTACTATTGCTATCGTTTAGCGATAAAGTAAAGCATTACATAGCGCTTAATGACTGACACGCAGGTCATACAATAATTAAAGACAACCCTATGGCTCCTGCCAGTTGCCGTATGCATCAACATGCAAGTCGATATAAACTATTACAAACATGATCATCTCATGCATCAAATATATTTCATCATGTCTTTGGCCATATCATATCACAACATACCCTGCAAAAACAAGTTAGGCGTCCTCTAATTTGTTGTTGCATGTTTTACGTGGCTGCTATGGGTATCTAGCAAGAACGATTCTTACCTATGCAAAACCACAACAGTGATATGCAAGTTTCTATTTAACCTTCTACAAGGACCGCCTTCGTCGAATCCGATTCAACTAAGGTGGGAGAGGCAGACACCCGCCAGCCATCTTATGCAACAAAGGCGCATGTCTGTCAATGGAACGTGGACATGTAAAGTTGGTCCGGGCCGCTTCATCCCACAATACCGCTGAATCAAGAAAAGTCCAAGGAAGGAAGCAAGCTGAATATCAACGCTTCCAGTAGAGCATACGGCGCCTCTGGATGGACAGAGATCGCCGGCGGGATAGGCGCACCTCCTTCTTTCAAAGGAGGTTGCTTACCTGATTCCGGAGACATACGGGTCTCCGGAATGGTATTCGGCTGGGGGCCGAATTGAATGTGGCCCCCATCGCCAGTTGCCAGGGGGTCTGCTCCCCCATGTGTCCGGCCGCCGAGGTATCACCCTCTGGCGCCACCCTGACGACCTCTTGCGTCTCTCCCTGGCCTGGGAAGGTCCCTCGGGACAACACCTCAGCAGGGATCCGCTGTCCATCGCCTTTGGATCCAGCGAACCCCTGAAGATGAGGATCGCTGAGGACTGTCGCGGGCCGAACTGCAGCATGTGATATGGCACATTAAAACCATGAAGTAAAGTAGTTGGATATATGAGCGCGCCAGTGCCTTCGAATACTTACGATTCGGCCAGGGGCTTATCCCTGGGGCACCACTCCGAGCTGTTGTCCGTGTCCAGCGCGGTGTTATCCACGAGGAAGGCTCTCCCCTTCTTGGATGCTTCAGCCTCCAGATGCGTGGAGGCTGCCCTTTTCTTCCTTCCCCCCTCAAGGGGAGGATTGCTTTCCTCCTCCTCCTCGTTGTCTTCGGCGGGGGAGGAGTGGGTTTCGGTTTCTTCGAACGATGCGTCCGAAGTACCTTTACGACGGAGACCACTTCAGGTCTCCTTGGCCTTCTTCTCCGGCGCCTTGTAGGGCACCGGAACCAGCATCTTCGTCAGAAGAGGGATCGCTGGGTCTTCTAGCAGCGGAGCCGGACACTGGATCCGCTCTGCCTTCTTTGTCCAGCCCTGAAAAAACAAAGGGGGAAGCTTAGATTTCTTCCTCGAATATACCGATGGAGGAAGCACCTTGAAATATGGAGAACTCACCGAACTGGCTGGACGAGTCAGGGCATGACCGCGGTCCTCAGTAGTCTCCGGCCATGTCTGATTTTCCTTGAATAGCACCTTCCAGATATCTTCGTGTGTGGTGTCGAAGAACTGTTGCAGGGTCTGGTGCTTGGCCAGATTGAATTCCCACAGATGGCAAGTCCGGCGTTGGCAAGGAAGGATCCGGCGAATAAGCATCACCTGGATCACATTGACAAGCTTGATGTTCTTGTCAACCATGCTCTTAACGCGCATTTGCAGCGCTGTCAGCTCGTCTGACGAGGCCCAGTCCAGGCCCTTCTCAAGCCAGGAAGTGAGCCGCATTGGGGCCCCGGACCTGAATTCGGGAGCCGCGGCCCAGGTGGTGTCGCGGGGCTCTGTGACGTAGAACCATAGCTGTTGCCACCCTTTGACGGTCTCCACAAAGGTACCTTGGGGCCATGTGACGTTGGGCATCTTGCTCACCATGGCGCCCCCACACTCTGCGTGTTGACCATCCACCACCTTCGGCTTCACATTGAAGATCTTTAACCACAATCCGAAGTGGGGTGGGATGCGGAGGAAGGCCTCACATACGACAATAAATGCCGAGATGTTGAGGAAGGAGTTGGGGGCCAGATCGTGGAAATCTAGCCCGTAATAGAACATGAGTCCGCGGACGAATGGATGGAGAGGAAATCCCAGCCCACGGACGAAGTGGAGGATAAATACCACCCTCTCGTGGGGTTCCGGTGTAGGGACAACCTGGCCCTTGGCCGGAAGACGGTGGGCGATTTCCTTGGCCAAGTATCCCGCCTCCCGGAGCTTCTTGATATCCTTCTCCTTGATGGAAGAGGCCATCCACTTGCCCTGCGCTCTAGATCCGGACATGGCTGGAGTGCTTTCTTGAGGCGGAAAGGATGAGAACTTGGGCGCTGGAGCTCGAAAATGGATAGGCGGAAAGATAGAAGGCGTGGGTGGAAAAGGGTGAACCCTTATCTCTTTATAAAGGCAGCGAATATTAAGCGCCTCCCCACTCACCTTAAAATTCGCCTGTTCCCCAAGGGCTGTATAGACGGCACGGTTGGATTACCCACACCCGTATTGATGAGAATCCCACAATAAGGGGACACGATCTCTGCTTTGACAAGACGTGCCAATAAAACCGCATCTTGAGATATGGAGCGGGAGGCTAAAAAATGGTTTGAAATAATGACCGGGCAGGGACGTGATGTCACGCTACAAAAGTTGTCAGCAGATTGGACTCGTGAAATATTATACTCTCTGCGGTTGTGTGTGGTACTTGTTTTGCAGATCCGGACACGTTTTCGGTGCTTCAAGGATACTTTGAAGTAATCGGAGAAGGAACCTGCCTTGCAATGCCGAAGACAATCTGCGCGCCGGACACCTCGTCATTAAAGCCTGGTTCAGGGGCTACTGAGGGAGTCCTGGATTAAGGGGTCCTCGGGCGTCCGACCTGTTGGACGTGGGCCGGACTGATGGGCCGTGAAGATACAAGACAGAAGACTCTCTCCCGTGTCCGGATGGGACTCTCCTTGGCGTGGATGGCAAGCTTGGTGTTCGGATATAAATATTCCTTTCTCTGTAACCGACTTTGTTCAACCCTAGTCCCCTCTGGTGTCTATATAAACTGGAGGGGTTAGTCCGTAGAGGCAATCATAATCTTATAGGCTAGACTTGTAGGGTTTTAGCCATTACGGTCTCGTGGTAGATCAACTCTTGTAATACTCATATTCATCAAGATCAATCAAGCAGGAAGTAGGGTATTACCTCCATAGAGAGGGCCCGAACCTGGGTAAACATCGTGTCCCCCGTCTCCTGTTACCATCGGCCTTAGAAGCACAGTTCGGGACCCCCTACCCGAGATCCGCCGGTTTTGACACCGACAACGACCACCGTCCACCGCAGACGCCATGGTCCGACACGCACCACATTTCTCCTCCCTATTCCTCTGCCTCAGCGCTCCTCCGCATGAACTTCATCTACGGCAGCGACGCTAGCAACTAGTTCCCCGCAGCGCCAGCAAGAACGCTCGCCCGAGACTCCGTGCTCGTCGTGTCGGTCGCGGCACCACGGTCACCATCCAGTGCAATTGCGAGGCACAGTTTGTGTGTTAACTGGAAGTGTTAGCTTTTAATCATATCCCGCATATACAACCAAACACTATGTAGTTGCGTGAGCCGAGCCAATGCAGCTGGCAACCAAACGCTATGCAAAAATTGCACCCCTAATGTGAGAGGACTAGATGCGGGCAACCAAACAATGTGCAGATGTTAGTTATCGACCTGCATTTCCTCCCCTGCATTACCTCACCCAAACAATAGTTATGTCGTTGACCCGGACGCTGACAGTGTGAGGAATGGGCCGAGACGCGTCGCGATGCATCCTCTGCGCGTGGGCCCCCACATGATCCATCTTCAATGCTAGCCTAACATATCAGAATGTCATGTGTAGCAGGAGGGAGGGAATCACAGCCAAAATTCCCCAAGTACACCCATGGATTGGAGATGAGCGTCAGGCTATCCATAGTGGGAGTGACATAAGAGGATCTACAACCCCTCATACGCTCAGGCGAACGGCCCGGTCAGTGACCGATAAAAAAATGACCCAGACGGGCGCCTCAAATGCCCAGGTTGACCGACACCCCTCATAACCCAAATATGAGGCGGATACGGGCACGTCCGCCACATTGGACCCGGCCCATGCTGGCCCACCCAACCACACATATATTCATCCACATCCGCTCTTCAGACCAAACCCTAGCCACTCCACTCCACTCCACTCTGCCATCCAAGCTCCCGTCCGGTGATCTCCGCCATGGCGGGCAATGGATCTGACTCCAACCAGTCCGAGTCAGTCGACTAGGGTGTCGTACCGTGCCGGTTGGAGGAGGCAATTGTCGTCCACATTGCACTGCACCCGACCAACGACGGGATCTTCTAACACGAGTCCATTGCGTCGGCGCATCTGGCGCTTGAATCCTCCGGGACTGGATCATAGCGCGGTCCTCCCGGGAGCCTTCCGATCTCCCTTTCTCCATCACCAGTCCATCGGAGTATGAGTGCTACCGGGGCCGGTATGCCCACCATGGGAAGGGGAGGATGAGGGGGGCCAAGGCCCGCCTCGCTGCCGACATGGGGGCGGTGGAGGCGACTGATGCGGTGGTGCGCGCTACCACAGAGGAGGAAGCCATCCGAGCCCACATTGTAAAGAAGCGATAGCGGAGATGGCCGAACGATGGCCCATCCAGAATAAAGCACACCAAAAACACGCTCCACGTACTTCCTACCACTCTCTTGTGATTCAGCAAACCTAGCCCTCTTCTCTCCTACCTTCACAAGAGTTGACCACTAAGGATAGATACCATTAGCTAGGTAGTATCCCTTGTTGTAGCAGTGGCCATTGATCTCAAAGTTGACCTATGGGCAGTTGCTTTCTGCAAGCCTTCCGAACACCGAAGAGCGCTGAAGCACATTGATGTCATTGTGAGAACCTGCCATGCAAAAAAAAACAGTGTAAAATCCAGAGATCTTGTGAAGCCACATCTTCAAGTATGACAATGCAACCTTTGACATGCTCCTTATACTACCCCTGCCAAGTAGATGGACAGTTCTTTCACATCAAGTGCATACAATTTATGCTACCAACCATCCCCGGAAAACCCCTATCTGCATTGATCGCCAACAACCAGGTTGTATCCATAACATTTGGCTCTCTCAGGTACTCCGGGTCAAACACTGCTATGACAACCTCGCAGTTGTACAATGATGCAAGGCATGTGGACTCACTCATGCGGGCATACTCATCAATAAGATCACCGGGAATTCCATATGCAAGCATCCGAATAGCTGCATTGCATTTCTGATAAGAGGAGAGGCCAACCTTTCCAAGGGTATCCTCCTTGCATACGAAATAATCATCATACTCCATCACTCCCTCCCGACTACGGTTGAACACATGTCTAGCCATCCGGAAGCTGCGCCGGAAAAGCTTGGGATTGAAGAGTGGGGACGTGCAGTAGGAGCATGGGATTGAATAGTTGCATTGCATTTCTGAAAGTAATCGACGAAGAGTAGGCAATGGCCGGTCTCTCTGCTACGATTCAATGCCGGATCATGGCCTGGGATCAATCCCCTAAACCCCAGCCGCTGCCTAGCAATGTGGTCACTAATGACCATAGTCGCAAATCCTCATCGCTCGACGATGAATCGTCCGATGAACACATGAAGTTATTGAAAAAGAACTCATCCCCATTATCCATGGTACCTTGCCGAACCGCCGAACACCCTGCATGCGTGATGGAGAAGCCGACCAGAAGAGCCCCGCGCCTCTCTCCAGTACAGGCAGCAGGCCTATCAAAGTGGAGACGACCGTGGAGCAAGGATGGTGAGATTGGAGCTAGGAAGGCGGCCGTGGAGGCGATTGGGTGGCGTGGTCGTGTAGGCGCTACGACGGTGGTGAAAAGAGGCCGGCAAGAGCGGGCCGGATGCGGCGTCGAGGTGGGGGAAGTGTGTGGATGCGGGGGCAGCGTTCAAGTGGTCGGAAGTGGGAAGCGGCGGCGATGGCGGCGTGACCGGAGATGTTGACTTTGGAGGTGGGAGGGAAGAATGGACGTTGTGCCACCAACGAACGGGCCAAGAGGAGGACAAGGTCAGGCATCACATGCGCCCGTGCCGACGCAAGCCGGAAATGGGTCGCGGGTGGAGGGAAAACAGACGGTTGTCCTTTTATATCGACCCGTTTGGGCCTTGATTTCTGTCTGTTTCGATTTCAACAGACACGCACAGACAAAAAATGTGTCGGCGTGTTGGGCCTTGATTTCTGTCCGTGTGAATTGAAACGGGCGCGCACAGACACGTGGAAGTTGCCATTACGCTCGGTCGGTTTTGAATTCAGATAAGATTTTGCCGGCGTGGCGGCAGTTTAATTTGGGGTCGTTTTGCTTGGGGGCGTGTAAACGCTGCTCCTCTGCCAAGAAGACAAACATGGTTTGTCGCTGCTGGGACCTTGCCGGATGAGTCGGTTTGCTGTACCTTATCCTTTTTCCATTTTTGAGCAATCGCTGGCACTTATTGCTGCACTCTGAAGCATGCACATGGTTTCACCTGACCAATGACCATGACCTCTGTGTATCCATCCATCCATCCATCCGTTGATCCATTCATCAGATCACATGCTGATCCACAGACAGTAGCAACATGCACATGCACGCACTGAAATTGTTGGGTGAGTACGCGTAGCGTCGCGTACCCATCAAAGCCCAATTCCCGGTTGCTGCAGTTCAACTTGACAGGGACCAATGTACTACTCTAGTCTCTAGTGTATGTGTGGTATTTCAACGAGTGAGCATACCGATGCCTTATTGGAACTGGATATACTATACCACAACAGCAATAAAACCGGGTCCTTGTCTACTGATGTCTCTCCGTGACTCCCGCCGTGATCCACGATTCAATTGGGAGCTGCTTTTTCAATGTGTGTTTCATCCGTTTCAAAGTACTATCTCCGTGCTGGTTTATCAGTCCCTCTCGTATTTAGATCATATCTTAGCGTGGGTGTCGTTTTTTGGCTTCCGCGTGATGTTCGACCGGCCGCCGGGCTGTTCATCCGGACGCTTATCTCTGCCAATCAAGTTTTTCTTCCTTCTTCTTTTTTGTTTGAACATTTTTCTGAAATGTTCTTGCTCCGCCAGCAGATAATTTAGACTGCACTGCAGCTTTTAGATCGTCCGTTGGCCGGGGCCGTTATGGTGTGCGGTGGATATCGTTGTACCTTGACCTCTTGTGGCCGGACACTAGTACCTGGCACGCACTCCTATCTTTTTTGGCATGCTTGCTTGCACATGGCATATTTGACCTGGGTGGGGTGGGGATGGCCTCCCTCTCGATCATGGATATACCTTTTTTTTTTGTTGCAAATTTTTGCAATTGATCATGAATGTACCTAGCCTCTGTCAGCGTCTATCCATCACGTACCAATCGGGATCAGTACACACGCCACGTTTATCAGCACATCATTATTGCCTGCAACTTTGTCGCAGGCTCACTCAAAGTCCCGTAGCAAGGACATGGATGCAAATGCAATTACGATGTACGCCCGCCAAAAATGGAAATAATAGCACATGGGTGCCATCTGGAAATCCTGATTCCACCGGTTATGTAGTAACCCCCCCCCCCCCCCCCCCGCCGTCCTTTTTACTCCACATATTGTTAGATTATGGATCGGCTTAGGTTTATATAAGACAATAATCTCTAATTAATCTCCAAGGCTCATTTAGGTGCATGGGAAGTTTAGTACAATACTATTATTATAGTAAGAGCGAGACCTTTTTATAAGGGCTACTCTACCACATGACATTGGAGCTTTGGAAGAGAAGTTATACACACGCGCTCCTCCTCCTCCGCCACCCGCCTCGCCACGCCACGCTACGCGCCGCGGGTTGCGGGAATGACCGTGGGCTGTTCGCGGACTCGGTCGTGGGCCTGAGCCCAGGCCCATCTACTCGACGGCCTATATAAGAAGGCGTTGGCTAGTGGAGTGAACCCTAACTCAGTTCACTCACTCCCTCTCGCACAATCCTAGCCGTCATCTAATGTTCCTCTCTGTATGTTGCTTCCGGCGATCCCATCCCGACGACTGCGTGCACGGTTGGTTGAGAGAGCAGGGTTCCGGACGGTTGGTTGAGAGAGCAAGTGCCTCCGGAACCCTGTCGTTCGAGATCCTGCCCAGAAGAACGGCAATAAGGTTTTTGGGAAGCGTCTCGACGCGACTGCTCCCGATCCGTCCCCGTCTCCGTCCGCCTCTGCTTCCTCTACATCGACTCCATGGTTGACGACGAAGTCACCAAGAAGAAGGCCTTGGCCGATGCCGCCGTCGCGTTGGCTTGGCCAACAGGAGGGTATGACTCATTCATCCCCTATCTGCTTGTTCATGTGATGGCCGTATATATGTTGTTCATAGATGTTTCGGTTCTATGTACTTTATGTGCTCACATGCTTAGGTATCGGTATGACATGCATACCGTATTTTCCATGTTTATTGTTTTCTTTTTCTCATGGATTAGATTAGTCGGAAAGTGCTAATATTTTCAATAATCCAAAAACCTTATTTTAGGCATTTTTGACCCATGGCTTCGCCGCTACTATGAAGCCTGGAAAGTTTACTTGGACACATTTTAAGCGTTGGCAGACAAGAACCACGATGTGGCTCACATCAATGAACATGTTCTAAGTTGGTGGTGTGTCTCCCGCGGCAATGATTGCTCCTGATCAGGAGAATGCGTTTAGGGAGGCAACCACAAGTTTTGTGGGAGCCGTTCTTACTGTGATCGGAGACAAGAGGGTAGATGCATATCTCCATATGCGTGTTGCTAAGAGTTTGTGGGATGCGCTCGAATCTAAATTCAGCGCAACCGATGCTGGAAGCGAGTTGTATGCCATGGAGTGGACCAGGCCCATGAGATACAGTGCATCGCTAAGGAGTTGGAGCTCCTGAAGTGTGAGTTACCGGATAAGTTTGTCGCGGGTTGCATTATTGCAAAACTCCCTCCTGGATGGAGGAACTTTGCTACTTCTCTCAAGCACTTGAGACGCAAATTCTCTGTTGAGAATTTCATCGGTCATCTAAGTGTTGAGCAGAACTCGAGAGCAAAGGACTCACACGTGAAAGGGGCAGAGGGTTCTTCTAGCGCCAATATGGTGTAGACGAATTCCCACAAGTTCAAGGGAAAGAACTCTGTCTAGCAGAATACTACCTTCAAGAAGAAGGGTAAGAAGAAAGACAAAAAGAGAGATGGTTGCTTTACTTGTGGTTTAGAGGAACACTGGGCAAACAAGTGCCCAAACAAGTACAAGAAGCCAGGACAGGACCCCAAGTTTGTCAGTGTCACTCTGAGCAACAATGATGGGGCATCCGGGTATGGTAATCTATTTTTTGTACTTTCAGTTTGTCAGTCCACCGATTGGTGGGTTGACATTGGGGCCAATATTCATGCATGTGTTGATGTGTCTTTGTTTTCTTCTTATCAGATCGCACGAGATTGTTCTGTCCTGATGGGGAATGGCTCACATGCTTCTATTCGTGGTGTTCGCACGGTAGATCTGAAGTTTACTTCAAGAAAGATCATGCAACTGAAGAACGTGCAGCATGTCCCCGCCATCAAGAAGAATCTCATTAGTGGCTCCCTTCTTTATAAAGAAGGGTTTAAGTTAGTATTTGAGTCCAACAAAGTAGTCGTATCTCGGTATGGACTATTTATTGGAAAATTATATGATTGTGGTGGTTTGTTCCTCCTTTCCCTGGAGGATTTCTATAATAAAGTCGTGAGCCAAATTATTTCTAATGTGAACGAATCTGAGGTTTGGCATTCACGTCTTTGTCATATAAATTTCGGTTGTATGATGTGGCTAGCTAAGATGGATGTAATCCCGAGTTTCACTTTAAACAAAGGATCTAAGTGCCATGCGTGTGTGCAAGCAAAGCAACCTCGTAAGCCTCACAAGCCTGCGAAGGAGAGACACCTGGCACCATTAGAGCTCATACATTCAAATCTCTGCGAGATGAATGATGTTTTGACTAAAGGTGGAAATAAATACTTCATGACTTAAATTGATGATTCCACTAGATTTTGTTATGTGTATTTGTTAAATATACAAAGGATAAGGCTCTATAGTACTTTAAAATCTATAAGGCAGAAGTTGAGAACCAACTTGAGAAGAAAATAAAATGAGTTCGGTTTGATCGTGGTGGAGAGTACTTTTCTAATGAGTTCGATTTATTCTAAGCGGAACAAGGTATTATTCATGAGAGGACGCCTCCCTATTCACCCCAGTCAAACGGGGTTGCCGAACAGAAAAACCGTACTCTAACAGATTTGGTTAACGCCATGTTAGATACATCGGGTTTATCCAAGGCATGGTGGGTGGCGCTGTATTGACATCATATCATGTCCTGGATAAAGTTCCCGCAAAGGATAATGAGACCACTCCCTATGAGAAATTGGAAAAGAAAAGAACTACACTCTCTTACTTGCGCACTTGGGGCTGTTTGGCGAAAGTTTGTGCCGATCCCCCAAAAGTGCAAGCTTGGACCAAAGACCGTGGACCACGTTAATTTGTGCTACGCTAAGAATAGCGTTGGCTATAGATTTCTAGTAGGTAAATCCGAGGTACTTGACCAGAAGGTCGGTAGAATTATAGAGTCTAAGGATGCTACATTCTTTAAGGATATTTTCCCCGTGAGAGATATGCAAAGCACTTCTAGACTGGAATCTGATGAGACTCCTGAACCTGCTATTCCGATGGAATATTGTGAACACAAAAGTGATGAAAGCCATGGAGGATGATGAGGAAGCTCTTGTTAGGAGCAAGAGACAGAGGACTGCAAAGTCTTTTGGTGATGATTTCCTCATGTACCTCATGCATGATGCCACTCCCAGTTCCATTTCAGAAGCTTATACCTCTCCGGATGCTGACTACTGGAAGGATGTACTCCGTAGCGAGATGGATTCCATCTTGGCTACGGGACATGGGAGATCACTGATCGTCCTTATGGTGCCAACCATTGGGATGTAAGTGGGTGTTCAAAAGGAAGCTTAGGTCCGATAGTACTGCTGAGAAGTACAAGGCTAGGCTTGTGGCCAAGGTTATACCCAGAGAGAAGAAGAAGATTTCTTCGATACTTACTCGCTTGTGGCTAGTCTGATAACCATTTGAGTGTTACTCGCATTAGCTTCCTTGCACGGTCTTCTCGTTCATCAGATGGACATTAAGACGGCTTTCCTTAACGGAGAGTTAGACGAGGAAATTTACATGCAACATCCATATGGCTTTGTAGTAAATGGTTAGGAAAGAAAGGTGTGCAAGCTAGTGAAATCTTTGTATGGCCTAAAACAAGTGCCTAAGCAATGGCATGACAAGTTTATTACAACTTTGACATCTGCTGGCTTTGTTGTTAACGAAGCTGACAAATGCGTATACTATCGCTATGGTGGGGGCAAAGGAGTTATACTATGTCTGTATGTCGATGACATACTGATATTTGGGACCCACCTCAAAGTAATTGAGGAGGTCAAGGCTTTTCTATCTCATAACTTTGAGATGAAAGACCTAGGCGTGGCTAATGTTACCTTGAACATCAAGCTACTGAGAAATAATGAGGGTGGAATTACACTTCTGCAATCCCACTATGTTGAGAAGCTTTTGAGTCGATTTGGATATTCGGACTGCAAACCTTCTGCAACATCATATGATCCTAGCGCGCAGATTCAAAAGTTCCAAGGCACGACTGTAAATCAATTGAGATATTCTCAAGTGGTTGGATCACTCATGTACCTAGCTTGTGCTACTCGTCTTGACATCTCATTTGGTGTGTGCAAACTGAGACGGTTTGTTTTCAGTCCGGGAGATGTGCATTGACATGCTGTTGAGCGAGTGATGCGTTATTTGCAAGGTACTGTGAACTATGGAGTTCACTATTCTGGGTACCCGACGGGACTTGAGGGTTATAGTGATTTGAATTGGGTATCTGATGGTGATGAGATGAAAGCCACAGGTGGGTATGTCTTCACATTTGGTGGTTGTGTTGTTTCCTGGAAGTCTTACAAGCAGACGATCTTAACAAGGTCGACTATGGAAGCAGAACTCACAGCATTAGACACATCATGCGTTGAAGGAGAATGGCTTCGAGAGCTTTTGACGGATTTGCCAGTGGTTGGTAAATCAGTACCGACTGTTCTTATGAACCGTGACAATCAAACTGTGGTTGCCAAGGCTAAGAGTTCAAAGGATAACATGAAATCCACAAAAGCACATAAGAAGAAGGTTAAAATCTGTCAGAAAATCAAGAAACTCCGGAGTGATAGCGTTGGATTATATCCAGACTGCTAAAAATCTGGCAGACCCTTTTATGAAATGGCTATCACGGATTGTGATCGAAAATGCATCGAGGGAGATGGGCATGAGACCCACGTAAGTTACCATGGGGGTAACCCAACCTATGTGATCGGAAATCCCATGAATTACGACCTGGAAAAACAATCCAGCGGTCAAATGAGGAGAGTATCCTTAATTAACCCACTCTATTGGAGATGCAATAATACTCTCAAATCTGTATGGCAGACTGACTTTTGTCTTAATGTATTCCAAAGCTTATGAAAGCAAGATGCTAACATACAGAGCATTCTTTGGAGGAACACACATATGTGAGCCCAACTGCTGGTCACAGTCTATGAGATTTGGTAATCACTAGGAAGCTCATGAGAAGGTAAGGAGTATGACTAGTAAGCTCCACCCGTGGGTTTAGCCTTCAGCAACCACATATCAGCTGACAATAGGCGAAACTTCTACACGCCAAACTGACAATTCAAGGCATAGTCCATTGTTCAGTTGTGAAGAAGTCTAATCCTATTGCTCTAGGTGGAAGTTCAACTTAATAGTCTCCACGGAAAATTCTGGTATATCAAACATTTTGGGAACAGTTGACAAACTTATGTGCCTCGAGATCTGGTGGGGGTTGTTGGATTATGATGGGCTTAGGTCCATATAAGACAATAACCCCTGGTTAATCTCTAAGGCCCATTTAGGTGCATGGCAAGATTTGGAAAGTTTAGTACCATACTGCTAGTGGAGTGAGAGTGAGACCTCTTTATAAGGGCTGCTCTACCCACATGACATTGGGAGCTTGGGAAGAGGAGTTGTACACGCGCGCTCCTCCTTCTCCGCCACCCGCCTCGCCTCGCCTCGCCACGCCACGCCTCGCCTCGTCACGACGCGCGCGTCGTGGATTGCGGGAATGAGCCGAGCCGAAGCTTATTTTTGCCGGTAAGGAATGGTTAATTAATCTCGGATTAATTGACGAGTTGCTACAGTAGAGCCACTATCCAAGACGTTGGAACGTGGGCTGTTCGAGGACTCGATCGTGGGCCTAAGCCTAGGCCCATCTACCTGACGGCCTATATAAGAAGGCGCTGGCCAGTGGAGTGAACCCTAACTCAGTTCACTCACTCCCTCTCGCACAACTCTAGCCGTCATCTATTGTTCTTCTATCTGTGCTTCTTCCAGCGATCCCATCCCGACGACCGCGTGCACGGTTGGTCGGGAGAGCAGGTGCCTCCGGAACCCTGTCATTCAAGATCCTGCCCGAGAGAACGGCAATATGGTTTTTTGGGAGCGTCTCGACGTGACTGCTTCTGATCCGTCCATGTCTCCATTCGCCTCTGCTTCCACTACTTCCTCTATATCGACTGCATGGTTGACGACGAAGTCACCAAGAAGAAGGCCTCGGCCGCTGCCACTGCCGCCGCGCCGCGTTGGCTTGGACAATAGGAGGGTATGACTCGTTCATCCCCTATCTGCTCGTTCATGTGCTGGCCGTATATATGTTGTTCATAGATGTTTCGGTTCTATGTACTGTATATGCTCACATGCTTAGGTATCGGTTTGAGATGCATACTGTATTTGCCATGTTTACTGTTTTCTTGTGGATTAGATTAGTCGAAAAAGTGTAACATTTCCAACACGTATTGGATTTGTGTCAAGTCAAAGTTTACATAGTTCTGAAACCCACTTAGTTTTAGGGATAAAAGAGAAATAGATGACAGTTAAGATATCAAGTTTGGTTTACTTCGTGCTTAGGTAATCCTGACACTCTTGAGAAACCACATGGGCATGGACATAGCTGGAACTCGTATAGCTGTACCTTATTATTATTTTTCCCGTTTTTGAGCAAACACTGGTACGTACTGTAGCCTGCATATGGTTGTACTCTGCAGCATGCACATGGTTTGACCTGGACGGATATACCTAAACCTGACCATGACCTCTGCTCTGTGTATCCATCCACCAGATCACATGCGAATCGACAGTAACATGCACATGCATCCATGTGGTCAGGCCAGTACACACAACGAGAAAAAACTGCAACGGATTTGTGGATCAAAGAGATGATGAGCACAACAAAACCTGGTCCTTGTCTCCTAACACTGCTATCTGTCACCAGACTCACCACGACTCCCGCCGTGATCCAGAGCCGCTCTTTGTCACTCCCTTCATTTCGAACTACTTGCTCTTCTTTCTTTCATCCCGTGCGTGTATCTTTCTGAGATGGAAACCATGCCTTTCCACTACTCATTGGAGTGCACAGCAAAATCGCTGGCGTGCGGCGACCAGAATGCGTACAAAAATATGTGAACATCTATTTATTTTTATGAACACTTTTTTGTAGGTGAACATTTTTTTAGTTACATGAATATTTGTTCAAAAAAGGGAAACACTTTTTAAATTGCATTGACATTTTAAAAGGAATGTGGAACACTTTTTATTAATTACATGAACACTTCAAAACTGTATGAATATTTCCAAATAGATCAACACTTTCCCAAATATAATAAAGATTTTTATAGTTATTAATACACTAAAACTGCTAATGGAGCTCAAGCTTCATCAAGCCCAAAATATGAAAAATTCAAAGATGTTTTTTTTAGGTCTTGGAAACTTCTGGAAAAAAAATACACACATGCTTATTGCTGTATACTACCTGTGTGTAAAGTTTTGTGGCGAAATACATTTTTATGCACGCTACACAAAAATAAATAAAATGTATTTGTATCACATGTAATATTCACTATAGAATTTCATGATTTGTTTTTGTACATTTCACATCAAAGCATATTTCATAATGAAATTTTATACGTATGTAGTAAACATCTATAAGCATACTTATTTTTAGAAATTTTGGGAACTTGAAAGGTCAATTTTTAAGTTTTAAAAAATTTCAGGCATCATGAAGGCTGAGATCCGAAAAGCCTCATTCAATGAAATGGATATTATTTCAAAATTCAATAAAAAATAAAGACAATAATATGCATTAATGGATCGCACCAAGACCAACCACTGTATCGGCTTTGAGCGACGCGAGCGTAATGCTCACAGTGGGCGGTACACGGTTCCAGTCCATATGCAACCCCCAAATGTTCTCACCCAATTATTTGTATCCAGACCAATTGACCGGCATAAACCCATGTTTACACGAACTGTTTTTTATCACACGAGGTGTTCTTTTTTATGTGTGTGTTTTTCTAATGGTATGCACTCTTTTCTTCAGGGTATATGTGTCTTTTTTTTTCTTTTTTTTTTAGTTCATGTTCCCTTTTTGCTGTTTTTTTTCATGTTTTGTAGTTCTGGTTTTCCATTTTTTGTTTTCTTGCTCTCTTTTGCCGGTTTTGTTTTCCATATCTTCATTTCTATTTCCCTTTTCCTTTTATACTTCTTAAGAAATGTAAGAATATGTTGAGAAATGAACGAATCTTTTAATAGCCTTTTCATTATGTGTTGAAGCTTTAATAAGTACAGGTTTAACATTTTTTAATACACAACACAAAACTAGTGCAATTTATATATATTTTTCAAAACATGTTGAACACATTTGAGTACATGATAAATTTTTGCAAATAGATGTTCAACAGATTTTGGAAATACACGTTGAAACTTTTTGAAATACAGGATTGGCATTTTTGTAAAAATAATGTTATTGTTTTCCAAATGCAGTACCTCAGGTTTTAGATACCGAAACATTTTTCTAAAAATTACATGCATATTTTAAGGAATGTCTAAACACATTTTTTTTATTTAATCAAAATTTCTAGTTATACTAACACAATTTCAAAAGTATGTAAACATATATTATTTTTATGAATAAATTCAGAAATTATGTGAAGATTTTTTATATACATGAACATTGTTTTAGTTTCATGAATATATCTTTAAATGAAGTAAAACATTATAAAACTGCATGGACATTTGTAGGGCTATGAGGAAACTTTTTTAATTAGAGCATCACTTCAAAACTGTCTTAAGACTTCTTTTCAATAGGTCAACATATTCCTTAATATTAAATACATCCTTTACTAATATGCAGAAATTGCTAATGCACCTTGAGTTCCAAGGAGGCCGAATTTGAAAATTTCAAAAATTGAATTTTTAGGTTTCAGAAGCTTCTAGAAAAAAATACGGACGTACTTATGGATGTATCTACTTGTGTGTAAAGTTTTATTGAGAAGTACATTTTTAGGCAAGCTGCCGAAAAATAACAAAATCATGTATTTCTAGCAGATGTAGTATTCACTATATAAATTTTTTAAAAATACCTAGCATACATCTATAAGTACCAGTGTATGTATTTTCTGAAATTTTGAATACTTAAAAGGCTGAAATTTTCTTGATTGAAATAATTGTGCTCTAGGGTGCCTTAGGGCCAAAATGCCTCGCTCAATAAGAAGAATGTTATTTCAAAATGAAATAAAAATTAAATAAATAAGCTCAGTTATATGCATTAATGGACTGCACCAAGCCCAACAAATTGTATCGGATGTCGGCGACATGAACCTATTTCTCACAGCGGGCTGTACACACGGTCCCAGTCCGTATGGAAAAAGTCCAATGGACCAGTGCAACCTCGAAATGCCCCGAGCCCAATAATTTGCACGCAGCCCAATTGACCAGCATAAAGCTTATGTCCAGACAATCTGTATTTTTTTTACTCAAAGTGTTATTTCTAGTTTTTTTACTAATGACATGCAGTCATTTTTTGGGTATTTGATTCTTTTCTCTGTCATTCTTTTCTCTTTCCTTTTTTTTCATGTTTACCTATTTGGTGCATTTTTGTTTTCCTTATTTTTATAGTTTTAATTTTCCTTTTCTTTCGATTCATACTCTCTTTTTAAGGTTACATGTTTCCTTATCTTCCATTTCTATTTCCTTTTCTATGATTTAATTTTTTTAAACAAATATAAGCAAATCGTGAGAAATACACAAGTTTTAATAGCTAATTATTTCCATTGCACATTGAAGCTCTCTTATGTACATGTTGATTTTTTAATGCACAACACAAAATCAAAATGCAATGTAAATATTTATTAAATACATGCTGAACACTTTTTAATGCATGACAACATTTTTTAATAGATGTTGAACAGTTTTTTCAAATACAATTGAAAACTTCAAACACATGACAAGATTTTTTTTGTTAATATTTTACTGGAATGCAACATATAATCTTGGAAATACTAAAACACTTTTTTAAAAATTAAATTAATAATTTTAAGAAACAAAAACACTTTGTTTCATAAATACATGAAAATAAATTTACATTTACAAATAATTTAAGAAAATAAAACATTTTGTGTACATGTGACCTTGTTTTAGCTACATCAATACATGTTTAAATGAAATAGTCACTTTTTAAATTTAGTGGATATTTGAAAGGAAATGATGAAACTTTATTTTGAAGTCGACGGTCACTTCAAAACTATGTAATGAATTATTTTTAATAGGTCAACAATATGCTTAATATTGAAAAATTTATATTATGAAATAATACACGGTATTTTCTAATGGAATTTTTAGCTTTCATAAAGTTCTAGATAAAAAAATACACACATACTTATGGATGTATACTAGACTTATGTTTAAAGTTTCATGGCGAAGTACATTTTTATGCAAGCTACCCAAAATTAGCAAAATAATGTATTTTGATCTTTTTTTGTACAGTCCGGATCGAAGTGTATTTCAAAATCAAATTTTACACATACCTAGTATACATCTATAAGTATTTATGTATTTAGTTTAAAAAACAGAAATTGAAATGGTCAATTTTTTAATTATCGAAAAAGTTGGGCTTTACGGAGCCCAAGGGCCCAAAAGCCTCACTCAATAAGAAAATATTATTTCAAAATAAATAAAGACAATTATACACATTAATGGATCGCACTAAGCCCAACCACTAGTATGGGATTTGATGGACACAAGCCTAGTACCAGTCTGTATGCAAGCAGACCCTGCAAACAAAACAACGAAATCACTAACTGAGGAGTACTCCTTGCAAAGGTCACTACCACCTCCTCAGGTTGTGGCAAGTGGCGTGCTGTATGTGCGTCACTTGTCGCAACCTGGGAGTTTTCCCTTTTTTCATAGATCCTTTTATTCGAAACGTTTAATCTCTTAAACCGTGCGTCCAAATCTCGAACCGTTTTCATCGTTGGATTCCTCGCGTCGAGATCGTCAAAACCAGATCCTATCTTGATAGATTTTGACGAAGTTTTTATCACGAAAAAAATTGGACGAAAAAACCGGGCAAAAAAGCCAAACTGGGAGTACAGTTTTTCCCCTTCCCGCGAAAGCAAAACCGTGCCTCTTGCGGAAGCAAAACCATGCCTCTTACGGTAGAATTAAAAACATAAAACGCGTTTTTTTCAGTTTCCGAGAGGCACGGCCTAGCCTCTCGCGAAAGCACAACCGTGCCTCTTGCAGAAGAAAAAAAACAGAAAACACGTTTTTTTCGTTTCAGAGAGGCACGACTGTGCCTCTCATGAAAGCAAAACCGTGCCTCTCACGGAAGCAAAACCGCGCCTTTCGCGGAAGCAAAAAAATGCATTTTTTTGCTCAATTTTTTTTGTCCAAACGCTAAGGAAGACTGTTGGAAAACCGAAAAGTAAAAAAAACCCGAAAAAAACCATTTAAAAGACCGAAAACGCGTGCGGAAAAATAAAAAAAAATCCAGAGGGAATGCCCAGAGAGTGACACATGGCGGTGATTGTTGCGAGGCTCCGAAAGGAGCGCTCGTTTCAATGGACCAGTGCCATCTCCAAATGTTCAGAGCCCAATTATTTGAATGCAGCCCAATAGACCAGCATAAAGCACATGTTTACGCGAAACGTTTTTGGCACTTGCAGCGTTCTTTCTCATGTTTTTTTTTTCTAATGACGTGCAGTCCTTTTTCCTAGTGTATTTGTTTCTTTTCTACTCCCTCCGTCCCATAATATAGGAGCGTCTGTGACACTAGTGTAGTGTCAAAAACGGAGGGAGTATTTCTTATTTTTCTCTTTCCTTGTTGCTCATGTTTCATTTTTTACTGTTTTTTTGTTTTTCTTTTTATGTACTTTTATTTTACGGATGAGCACAACAAAACCTGGTCCTTATCTCCTAATTCTGCTATCGGTCTCCATGACTCCCGCCGTGGTCCACAATTCAATCCGGAGCTGCTCTTTGTCACTCTCTCCGTTTCGAACTACTTGCTCTCTCTTTTTCATCCCGTGTGTATATTTCTGAGATGGAAAACCATGCCTTCCACTATTCATTAGATCGTACCACAAAAGTGCTGGCGAGTGGCGAACATAACGCGTACAAAGTATGAGAACATATTTTATTTTATTTGCATGAATATTTGTTCAAATGAAAGAAACACTTTTTAAAATTTCATGGACATTTTAAAATAAATTTGGAACACTTTTTATTAATTAGATGAACTTCGAAACTGTCTGAATATTTCCAAATAAATCAAGACTTTCCAAATATAAAAACTATTTATATAACTAAATAATACACTGAAATTGCTAATGGAGCTCGAGCTCCATGGAGCACAAAATTTGAATTTTTCAAAAATAGCATTTTTCAGGTTTTCCAAACTTCTGAGAAAAAAATACACGCATGCTTATGGATGGATACTACTTGTGTGTAAAGTTTCGTGGCGAAATACATTTTTATGCAAGCTACACAAAAATAAAAAATATTCCTAGAACTTGTAATATTCACTATAGAAGTTCATGATTTTTTTGTGCAGTTCACAAACCATAGTGCAAAATGACATTTTACACATATCTGGTAAAGCATTGTCTTTATTTTTTGGAAAATTTGGAAACTTAAAGGTAAAATTCTTCAATTTTTAAAATTTTGGGCTACATGAAGGCCGGGGGCCAAAAAGCCTCACTGAATAAACGGATATAATTGAACATTTTAACCTTTTTTAGGCAAATTAAAAAATTTAATAAAAATAAAGACAATTATATGCATTAATGGACCTCATCAAGCCCAGCTACTGTATCGGTTTGAGCGACACGAGCCTAATTCTCACAATGGGCGGTACACGGTACCAGCCCGTATGCAACCCCAAATGTTCTCAGTCCAATTATTTGCAGGCAGCCCAATTGACCGGCATAAAACCCATGTGTACGCGAACTGTTTTTCGTGACAGGAAGTGTTCTTTTCTATGTGTATTTTTTCTAATGGTGTGCAGTCTTTTTTTCAGGATACATGTGTCTTTTCTATTTCTTCTTCTCCCTTTCCATTTTTGGTTCATATTTCTTTCTTTTTTCTACATTTCCTTTTTGCTGTTTTCCTTTTATTTTGTAGTTCTAATTTTTTTTCTTACTCTCTTTTTCAGTTTCGTTTTTCCTTGTCTACATTTCTATTTCCAATTTTTATTTTTTTATTTCAAAAACGAATGTAAGCATATCTTTTTTTGCGAGAGAAATTTCCAATCTATTCATCAATCATGGTAGTATAGAGAACACAAGAGGTAATAAAAATTACAACTAGGTCTATGGACCACCTAGCGACGACTATAAGCACTGGAGCGAGCCGAAGGCGCGCCGCCATCATCGCCCCTCCATCACCGGAGTCGGGCAAACCTTGTTGTGTAGACAGTCGGGAAGTTGTCGTGCTAAGGTCCCAAAGGACCAGCACACCAGAGCAGCAACCATCACCGATGAAGAGAGTTGTAGATTGAAAAGATCAAACCTGAAACCACACGAACGAAGACGAACAATGGATCCAAATAGATCCACCGAAGACCAGCACCGACCGAATCCCATGCGATCCTACGGAGACACATCTCCACATATCCTCCGACAACGCTATTCGCACCATCGGGACGGGGATAGGACGTGGGAGACATTATTGCTATCGAGGGACATCGCCATCGCCACACAGCCCCAACCAAGGCGTTCAACCTAGCAAAAACGAGAACGGGGTCCTTCCCGCCGGCGGGGGGTCAAGATCCTCCGCACCTCCACAGGCCAAAGGCCATCGGAGACGGGGCGGATCCGCGGCGGCGCCGACGGGAGGAGGAAGGAGACTTTTCTTGTTGAGGAGGAAAGACTTTGTTTGTATAGCATATCTTAAGGTATACACCATTTTTTAATAGCCATTTCTTTTCATTATATGTTGAAGCTTTTTGAAGTACAGGTTGAACATTTTCTAATGCACAACAAAACAAAAATTAGTGCAATTTAAATATTTATGAAATACATGTTGAACACGTTTTAATACATGACGACATTTGTTCCAATAAATTTTGAATAGTTTTTGTAAATACACATTGAACAATTTTTCTAATACATGGCAGACATTTTTCAAAAAATGATGCTAATTTTTCTAAATGCAGTACCTAACTTGTTCCAATATAATACATGGAGATTGCTAATGGAGCTTGAGTTCCAATAAGACTAAAATTTTGAATTTTGAATTTTGAGGTTTCACTAACATCTACAAAAAAATACACTCGTACTTATCGATGTATACTGGACTTGTGTGTAAAGTTTCATGGTGAATTACATTTTTATGCAAGCTAACCAAAATTAGCAAAATAATTTATTTCTAGCAAATGTAATACTCACTGCAGAAGTACATAATTTTTTGTACAGTTCGCATTAAAGCATACTTCATAATCAAATTTTAAACAGACCTATTATTTGTCTATAAGTATTTGCTTATTTATTAAAAAAAAGGAAACTTAAAAGGTCTTTGAGTTATTGAATTTTTTTGGCTCTAGGGAGACCAAGGGCCCAAAAGTATCACTCAACAAGAAAAATGTTATTTCAATTTTTTACAAAATAAAATAATTAAAGGCAATTATACGCCTTAATGGACCGCACTAAGCCCAACCACAATTATACATAATACCATTCTGTATGCGGGCAGTCCGTGTAAACAAAACAGTCCAATAGATCATCATTCCCACCTCCAAATGATCTGAGCCCAATTATTTGTATGCAGCCCAATTACTCAGCATAAAGCCCATTGTCACATGTACTTTTTTATCAGTTGAGGTGTTCTTTCACATGTGTTTTTAGTTATAATGACTTGCAGTCCTTTTTTCCAGGGTTTTTGTTTCTTTTCTATGTCTTATTTTCCCTTTCCTTTTTTGCTGCTGTTTCCCTATTTGCATTTTATTTTCCTTTTTTGTACTTTTTATTTTCCGTTTCATTTTTTCCTCGTCTTCGATTTCTACTTGCTTTTATTTTTTTTCTACGTTAAAAGAAAACGCAAGCATATCTTGAGAAATACCCCATTTATTTAACAGCCAATTCTTTAGGTTGAACATTTTGGAATAAACAAAAAACATTAGCTACAATTTAAATATTTCGAAAATATAAGACATGCATTTTTAGATTTCAAAAACTTTTTTAATACATATCACTTTTATAAACTAATTTTGAAAATTTTTGGGGCAAACTTTAAACATTTTCAAATAGATGACATGCATTTTTTAATAAGGTTAATCTTTGAATAATGCAGTACGTAATTTTTTAATATCTGAATCATATGTTTTGAAAACTTTCATGAATAATATTTTGAAATAAGTAAACACCTTTTTTAATCAAAATTGGTAATTATACGAACAGTTAACAAACATTTGAACATAATTTATTTTGTGGACATTATTTTAGTTAGATGATGATTTGGTTCAGTGCAATAAATCTTCTTAAATTTTCATGGAGTTTCTAAAAAAAAGGAAAAATTATCATTAAGTGATTACTTCAAACCTATGTGAGGACACATAAATTCCTAATGGAGCTATAGTTCCAAGGAGCCTGAATTGAAAAAAAATCAAAGAATTAATTTTTGTGCATTAAAAACTTCTGGAAAAACACATACTTATGGATGTACACTACTTGTGTGTGATGTTTGAGGGTGAAATACATTTTTATGCACACTACCCAAAAATTACAAAATCATGTATTTCAAGCACATGTAATATTCACTACAAATGTACATGATAATGTGTGTGTACTTCGCATCAAAGCTTACTTCAAAATGGAATTTTACACATAACTTGTGTACATCTATAGTTACTCGTGTATTATATTTCAGAATTTTGGGAAACTATAAAGGTCAATTTTGAATTATTCAAAAATTTGTGCTCTGGGGATCTCGAGGATGAAAAAGCCTCACTGAATAAGAAGAGTATTATTTCAACATTTAGTAAAAAATAAATAAAGATAATTATCTGCATTAATGAACCAAACCAAGGCTGGCCATTTGTATCGGCTTTGAGCGATGCGAGCCTAATGCTCACCGTGCGTGGCACACGGAACCGGTCCATACGCGAGAAGTCCCTCCAGCTAAAACTAGTCCAACTATTTGCCTGACTCCCAATTTACTGGCATAAAGCCGAAGTCTATGCGAACTGTTGTTGTCACTCCAAGCGTTCTTTCTCATGTGATTTTTTTAATGACGAGCAATCATTTTTTTCCTAGCTATTTGGTCCTATTTCTTCCTTTCTCTTTCTTTTTGGTTCATGTCTCCTCTTTTGCTATTTCTTCCTTTCTCTTTCTTTTATTTTTTGCTTTTTTACTTTTCTCAGAAAAATGTTAGCATATCTTCATAAATAAACAATTTTTGAATATAAATTTTTTTCATGCTACATTGAAACTTTTTTAAGTACATGTTGAACTTCTTATTACACAAGAAAAAAATAGGTGCAATTAAATATTTTTCAAATGCATTTTGAACACATTTTAATGCACGACAACAATTTTCCAAATAGATGATGAACATTTTTTTGAAACACACGTTGAACATTTTTAAAATACAACAATTTTTTTAAATAATGTTAATTATATTAATCTTATACATGATATTAAATTCCAAAACAATTGTTAAAAACATCTCCTAACATTCAATCGACCGGCGTATGATAGCTAAGTAAACACTAATAACAAAGCATCATGCATCTTAAACAATTCAGACAGAACAAATTGTGTGTAGTGATACATCGATGATATTCGCAGTTGTGTGGACTTGAATCAAGAGATTGGGATTTGGGAAATCAACTATTAATACCGTCAAAGAGATAACACAACTAAATAATTGTTGTTTGATAAATAAAAGATGCCGGCAGCCCGGCACCCTCCACCAAATTCCACTAGAGAATGGACCGCATGGACAAAAATGGCTTCACATAAACAACTTCAAGAAAATCGAAAGAGGAGAAAGCCCTTACTTGATTTGGTGTGGTCAGCTGGACCAGACAAATCACTCTAACAACATGCGGCAATCACCATGTTTCCTTTACACGTGCAGCTGACGAGGCATGCACCTGATGTGTATTTTCCAAATGATAATTGAGCTATACTAGAGATACAGTGAAAGGGACGGTGAAAGTGAAAGAAAACTACTGTTGAAGTTCAATTGGCCGGCCTATCGATCTCTAAATAAATACTTAATAACTAAGCATCGTGCATCTACCATCAGGATTAATAAAACCGCAAGTGATCGTGGAGTATTATTCTTTGGGACCAAAACAGTCCAATGAACCAGTGCAAACGCCAACTGTTTTGAGCCCAATTGATTGGGTTAAAGCCAGTGTCTACGTGAACTGTTTTTGTCTCGGAGAAGTGCTTATTCTTTCTAATTATGTGCACTCCCTTTTTCCAGAGTATTTGTTTCTTTTATATTTCTTCTTTTCCATTTCCCTTTTTGTTCATATTTCCTTTTTTGCTTTTTTCATTTTGGTCTTTTCTATATTTCTTGTGTTCTTACTCTATTTTTGTTGTTTCATTTTCCCTATCTTCAATCTATTTTTTTTTCACTTTTATACTTAAAACAATTAGAAGCACGTCTTAAGAAATACACATTTTTTAATGGCAATTTTTTTTACAATATGTTGAAGCTTTTCTAAATACATGATGAATATTTTTTAATACACAACGGAAAAAATCATGTGCAATTTAAATATTTTTAAAATACGAGTTGAATTTTTTATATTCATGACAACATTTTTCCAAATAGAAGTTTTATTCTTTTAAACACACGCTTCAAATATATGACAAGCATTTTTATAAATAATATTTTTCAATGCATTACATAATTTGTTAAATGTTAAATCGCTTTTTTAATAATTGCACGAATAATTTCAGAAACATGTAATCACCTTTTTTATTTAAGCTGAATATATAATTATACAAACACAGTTTAGGAAAAATGCGAACAAATATTTGTTTTTATGAAAAGTTTTCAAAATTTTATGAACATTTTTTTGTATAGGTGATAATCTTTTTTAGTTACATGAATATTTGTGTAGCGGGAAGAAACACTTTTAGAATCGCATGGACATTTATGAAGGAATGCGGAACAACTACTATTAAATACATGATCACTTCAAACCTAATTTCCTTAATATAAAAATATTATAAAATGAAAGAATATATGGTGGAGTCCCAAAATTCAGAAACTTGTAGAAAAAATACACACATACTTTTGGATGTATACTACTTCTCTCGGAAGTTTAATGGTGAAATACATTTTATGCAACCTACAAAAACAATCATGTATTGCTAGTGCATGTACTATTCACTATAGAAGTGTTTGGTTTTCTTTTTGTATAGTTCACATCATAGCGTATTTAATAATTAAATTTTACACATATCCGGTATACATCTATAAGTACTTGTTTATTTATTTTCATTTTTTTTGGAAACTTTAAAGGTCAAATTTTGATTTTTTAAAGAATTTCGGGCTTCATGGAGCCCGGGAGCAAAAAATCACACTTAATAAAACAAATATTCTTTCGAAATTTAATGAAATGGAAATAAGAGAAAAATATGAGCCACTAGTATCGTCTTTGAGCGATTCGAGCCGAATGCTCACAATGGGCGGTACACAGTACGAGTCTTGATGCAAGCAAGACCTAAACCAAACTAGTCCAACGGACCAGTGCTACCCCAAAATGTTCTGAACCCAATTATTTGCACGCAACCCAATTGACTGGCATAAAGCACATGTCTACATGAACTATTTTTGTCACTTGAAGTGTTCTTTCTAGTTGGTCTATTAGACTATTATCATTATAAGGTCCCTTGAAACAGGCTCCCTAAGATTTGGAAACCCAAAGGGGCTCTTGAGATCATTTCATAAATGGGACATAATTTTTTTCTAATGACTCCGAATCCTCTTTTCCACGGTAAAAGGGAGTCTTGTTCTATAAGTGAAGGATTGTAATCTGTTGATGCAAGTTTATCAATACATTGGGGGTCCTGCTGCAATCAACATGTAGTGTTGTTCTCAGAACGACCAGTATTAACGAGACAATGAGCAACCCTATCATGCATCTGTGCTAGCTTCGAGGGAAAAATATTAATACATGCTCCCATATGTCCATCTGTTCCTGTGCTAGACACATCATTCACATATGTGTGGCTTACTGATTTTCTGGGTAGAATAAGAGAGGACATGTCTTTGAAAAACTTGATAAGTAAAGTGAATGATCATCTAAAGGGCATAAATACAATGCTTCCATCACTTTGGATGCCATTGTAAGTTGAATGCAAATTTCACTCATTGTTTTCTACTATTATATATTATGATGGGAGTACTATTTAGGCTTGCTGAATTGATTAGATTAGTAAGGCCACGAGCAGGACAATTCTTGCCATGGGCGACGTAGATGAGATGAGAAGACATTTAATCGCACATTCATGCCTCCATGTTAAACATAGAAGCAACAAGAGTTGTGTATTTTCATATCAGCAAGGCAAGAATAGCTTTACTGTTTTTCTATTTAACCGCTACACAAAGATTGAATGTATTTCTTAGTACTATTGAATTGCATCCACAACATATATAGTTTTGAGTCAGATATTCCCGATTAGAGTCCACAACAGATGTAAATCTATATATTGGCAATTATTATAAGTCCTTAGCAATATTTTTTCACACTTCTATAAATGGAAGTGTTGTTCCCCACCAGATGCTTCGGTTTTGTATTTTCTCTGTTTAATGCATCATATATTTTCAATATATAACAATAGACAATAGATGCCATGTGTTTTCTATTGTACGAAGCTTATAGGGATTGCAATGGGTACCCATTACCCACGTACCCCGTGGGTAAAAATACTATTAGGGTACCCATTTACCCTGTCGTGACTATGTGTTGCTCAAGTTGATGGGTTGCAAACATGAGCATTTTTATTCGCGGGTACCCGTTTACCCTGCCGGGTGGCGGGTATGGGAAAAAATAATTCTCGTTGGTGGGTATGAGTATGGGTGATGGATAAGCACATGGGGACGGGTAATGGTATGGGTGGCTCCATCCGTACCCACACCTGGTGGTTTCATCCCTAGGATTCTAATATGTCTATGGTAATTATTCATTTCATCGCTAATGTGAAAATGGCAAAATAGAACAATGAGGCCAAGTGTACTTGAATTTATTCATGATCAGTTGAAGAAAAATATGTGGTTTCTTTCAATAATAATGGTCGATGGCATCATGGAGCGGAGATAGTTAGAGTAGACTGAGGGGAGGAATGGAGGCAGATGACTGATGTCACCTTTTGCAACCATGACAATATTCTATTCATGTATGGCTAACTAAAAGTAATATGCCACTAGAATTACATGCGTTACGGGGAGATAAAAGAGGGGGGGGGGTGGAGAAAAGTGATTCAACAGGAAGCTAAATTTCACAAACGATTGATGTTGAAGCACTAGAATATGTTGCTAATTTGAACTGCATGGCCAGTTAGCTAGTTAACTTGAAAAATTTGAAGGAGGATAACACTGACTTGATTTTGTTTGTTTACCTAGACTGGAAAATCACTCCAACATTATGCGTCGATCATGATGGCTTCCATTCCACATGCAAGTGACGAGGCATGAACATGATGTGTATATTTGTATATGATAATTGAGCCATACTGGAGATACGGTGAAAGTGACCAGAGAAAACTTCTCTTGAAATTCAATCGACCGGCGTATGATAGCTAAGTAAACACTAATAACTAAGCATCATGCATCTTAAACAATTCAGACAAAACATATTGTGTGAAGTGATACATCGACGATATTCGCAATTGTGTGGACTTGAAGCAAGAGATTGGGATTTGTGGAAATCAACTATTAATACCATCAAAGAGAAAACACAACTAAATAATTGTTGTTTGATAAATAAAAGATGCCGGCAGTCTGGCACCCTCCACTAAATTCCACTAGAGAATGGACAGCATGGACAAAAATGGCTTCACATAAACAACTTCAAGAAATTCGAAAGAGGAGAAAGCCCTTATTTGATTTGGTGTGGTCAGCTGGACCGGACAAATCACTCTAACAGCATGCGACAATCACCATGTTTCCTTTACATGTGCAGCTGACGAGGCATGCACCTGATGTGTATTTTCTAAATGATAATTGAGCTATACTAGAGATACAGTGAAATGGACGGTGAAAGTGAAAGAAAACTACCCTTGAAGTTCAATTGGTCGGCCTATCGATCTCTAAGTAAATACTTAATAACTAAGCATCATGCATCTACCATCAGGATTAATAAAACTGCAAGTGATCATGGAGTATTATTGTTTGGGACCAAAACAGTCCAATGAACCAGTGCAAACGCCAACTGTTTTGAGCCCAATTGATTGGCATAAAGCCAGTGTCTACGTGAACTGTTTTTGTCTCGAAGAAGTGCTTATTCTTTCTAATTATGTGCACTCCCTTTTTCCAGAGTATTTGTTTCTTTTATATTTCTTCTTTTCCATTTCCCTTTTTGTTCATATTTCCTTTTTTGATTTTTTTTTCATTTTGGTCTTTTCTATATTTCTTGTGTTCTTACTCTATTTTTCTCGTTTCGTTTTCCCTATGCTCAATCTATATTTGTTTTTTCTCTTTTATACTTCTAAAAACAATTATAAGCACATCTAAATACACATTTTTAATGGCAAAAATTTTCATAATATGTTGAAGCTTTTCTAAATACATGATAAATATTTTTTTAATACACAAAGGAAAAAATCATGTGCCATTTAAATATTTTTAAAATACTAGTTGAAGTTTTTATATACATGACAACATTTTTCCAAATAGATGTTTTATTCTTTTAAACACACGCTTCAAATACATGACAAGCATTTTTCTAAATAATATTTTTCAATGCATTACATAATTTGTTAAATGCTAAATCGCTTTTTCAATAATTGCATGAATAATTTCAGAAACATGTAATCACCTTTTTTTAAGCTGAAGATATAATTATACAAACACAGTTTAGGAAAAATGTGAACAAATATTTGTTTCTATGAAAAGGTTTCAAAATTTTATGAACATTTTTTTGTATAGGTGATAATGTTTTTTTGTTACATGAATATTTGTGTAGCGGGAAGAAACACTTTTATAATTGCATGGACATTTATGAAGAAATGCGGAACAATTACTATTAAATACATGATCACTTCAAACCTAATTTCCTTAATATAAAAATATTATAAAATGAAAGAATACATGGTGGAGTCCAAAAATTTAGAAACTGCTAGAAAAAATACACACATACTTTTCGATTTATACTACTTGTCTCAGAAGTTTAATGGTGAAATACATTTTATGCAACCTACAAAAACAATCATGTATTGCTAGCGCATGTACTATTCGCTATAGAAGTGTGTGGTTTTGTTTTTGTATAGTTCACATCATAGCGTATTTAATAATTAAATTTTACACGTATCCGGTATACATCTATAAGTACTTGTTTATTTATTTTCATTTTTTTGGAAACTTTAAAGGTCAAATTTTGAATTTTTAAGAATTTCGGGCTTCATGGAGCCCGGGAGCCAAAAATCTCACTTAATAAAAGAAAAATCATTTCAAAATTTAATGAAATGGAAATAAGAGAAAAATATGAGCTACTAGTATCGTCTTTGAGCGATTCGAGCCGAATGCTCACAATAGGCGGTACACAGTACGAGTCTTGATGCAAGCAAGACCTAACAAAGATAGTCCAACGGACCAGTGGTACCCAAAAATGTTCTGAACCCAATTATTTGCATGCAACCCAATTGACTGGCATAAAGCACATGTCTACATGAACTATTCTTGTCACTTGAAGTGTTCTTTCTAGCTAGTTGGTCTATTAGACTATTATTATTATAAGGTCCCCTGAAACAGGCTCACTAAGATTTGGGAACCCAAAGGGGCTCTTGAGATCATTTCATAAATGTGACGTAAATTTTTTCTAATGACTTGCAATCCTCTTTTCCACGGTAAAAGGGAGTCTTGTTCTATAAGTGAAGGATCACAATCTGTTGATGCAAGTTTATCAATACATTGGGGGTCCTGCTGCAATCAATATGTAGTGTTGTTCTCCGAACGACCAGTATTAACGAGACAATGAGCAACACTATCATGCATCTGTGCTAGCTTCGAGGGAACAAATTCATATATGCTCCCATATGTCCATCTGTTCCTGTGCTAGACACATCATTCACATATGTGTGGCTTACTGATTTTCTGGGTAGAATAAGGGAGGACATGTCTTTGAAAAACTTGATAAGTAAAGTGAATGATCATCTAAAGGGCATAAATACAATGCTTCCATCACTTTGGATGCCATTGTAAGTTGAATGCAAATTTCACTCATTGTTTTCTACTATTATATATTATGATGCGAGTACTATTTAGGCTTGCTGAATTGATTAGATTAGTAAGGCCACGAGCAAGACAATTCTTGCCATGGGCGATGTAGATGAGATGAGAAGACATTTAATCGCATATTGATGCCTCCATGTTAAACATAGAAGCAACAAGAGTTGTGTATTTTCATATCAGCAAGGCAAGAATAGCTTTACTGTTTTTCTATTTAATCGCTACACAAAGATTGAATGTATTTCTTAGTACTATTGAATTGCAGCCACAACATATATAGTTTTGAGTCAGATATTCCCGATTAGAGTCCACAACAGATGTAAATCAATATATTGGTAATTATTATAAGTCCTTAGAAATATTTTTTCACACTTCTATAAATGGAAGTGTTGTTCCCCACCAGATGCTTCGGTTTTGTATTTTCTCTGTTTAATGCATCATATATTTTCAATATATAACAATAGACAATAGATGCCATGTGTTTTCTATTGTACGGAGCTTATAGGGATTGCAATGGGTACCCATTACCCACGTACCCCGTGGGTAAAAATACTATTAGGGTACCCATTTACCCTGTCGTGACTATGTGTTGCTCAAGTTGATGGGTTGCAAACATGAGTATTTTTATTCGCGGGTACCCGTTTACCCTGCCGGGTGGCGGGTATGGGAAAAAGTCATTCTCATTGGTGGGTATGAGTATGGGTGATGGATAAGCACATGGGGACGGGTAATGGTATGGGTGGCTCCATCCGTACCCACACCTGGTGGTGTCATCCCTAGGATTCTAATATGTCTATCGTAATTATTCATCTCATCGCTAATGTGAAAATGGCAAAATAGAACGATGCGGCCAAGTGTGCTTGAATTTATTCATGATAAGTTCAAGAAAAATATGTGGTTTCTTTCAATACTAATGGTCGATGGCATCATGGAGCGGAGATAGTTAGAGTAGACTGAGGGGAGGAATGGAGGCAGATGACTGATGTCACCTTTTGCAACCATGACAATATTCTATTCATGTATGGCTAACTAAAAGTAATATGCCACTAGAATTACATGCGTTACGGGGAGATAAAAGAGGGGGGGGGGGGTGGAGAAAAGTGATTCAACAGGAAGCTAAATTTCACAAACGATTGATGTTGAAGCACTAGAATATGTTGCTAATTTGAACTGCATGGCCAGTTAGCTAGTTAACTTGAAAATTTTGAAGGAGGATAACACTGACTTGATTTTGTATGTTTATCTAGACTGGACAAATCACTCCAACATTATGCATCGATCATGATGGCTTCCTTTCCACATGCAAGTGACGAGGCATGAACATGATGTGTATATTTGTATATGATAATTGAGCCATACTAGAGATACGGTGAAAGCGACCAGAGAAAACTTCTCTTGAAATTCAATCAACCGGCGTATGATAGCTAAGTAAACACTAATAATTAAGCATCATGCATCTTAAACAATTCAGACAAAACAAATTGTGTGAAGTGATACATCGACGATATTCGTAGTTGTGTGGACTTGAAGCAAGAGATTGGGATTTGTGGAAATCAACTATTAATACCGTCAAAGAGAAAACACAACTAAATAATTGTTGTTTGATAAATAAAAGGTGCCGGCAGCCCGACACCCGCCACCAAATTCCACTAGAGAATGGACCGCATGGACAAAAATGGCTTCACATAAACAACTTCAAGAAATTCGAAAGAGGAGAAAGCCCTTATTTGATTTGGTGTGATCAGCTGGAACGGACAAATCACTCTAACAGCATGCGACAATCACCATGTTTCCTGTACATGTGCAGCTGACGAGGCATGCACCTAATGTGTATTTTCTAAATGATAATTGAACTATACTAGAGATACAGTGAAAGGGACGGTGAAAGTGAAAGAAAACTACCCTTGAAGTTCAATTGGCCGGCCTATCGATCTCTAAGTAAATAATTAGTTACTAAGCATCGTGCATCTACCATCAGGATTAATAAAATTACAAGTGATCGTGGAGTATTATTGTTTGGGACCAAAACAGTCCAATGAACCAGTGCAAACGCCAACTGTTTTGAGCCCAATTGATTGGCATAAAGCCAGTGTCTACGCGCACTGTTTTTGTCTTGGAGAAGTGCTTATTCTTTCTAATTATGTGCACTCCCTTTTTCCAGAGTATTTGTTTCTTTTATATTTCTTCTTTTCCATTTCCCTTTTTGTTCATATTTCCATTTTTTCTTTTTTTTCCTTTTGTTCTTTTCTATATTTCTTGTTTTCTTACTCAATTTTTCTCGTTGCGTTTTCCCTATCTTCAATCTACATTTGCCTTTTCACTTTTATACTTCTAAAAACAATTATAAGCACATCTTAAGAAATACACATTTTTAATGGCAATTTTTTCATAATATGTTGAAGCTTTTCTAAATACATGATGAATATTTTTTAATACACAATGGAAAAAATCATGTGCAATTTAAATATTTTTAAAATAGGAATTGAATTTTTTATATACATGAAAACATTTTTCCAAATAGATGTTTTATTCTTTTAAACACACGCTTCAAATACATGACAAGCATTTTTCTAAATAATATTTTTCAATGCATTACATAATTTGTTAAATGCTAAATCGCTTTTTCAATAATTGCACAAATAATTTCAGAAACATGTAATCACCTTTTTTTATTTATGCTGAAGATATAATTATACAAACACAATTTAGAAAAAATGCGAACAAATATTTGTTTTTATGAAAAGGTTTCAAAATTATGAACATTTTTTTGTATAGGTGATAATCCTTTTTAGTTACATGAATATTTGTGTAGGGGGAAACACTTTTAAAATTGCATGGACATTTATGAAGAAATGCGGAACAATTACTATTAAATACATGATCACTTCAAACCTAATTTCCTTAATATAAAAATATTATAAAATGAAAGAATACATGGTGGAGTCCAAAAATTTAGAAACTGCTAGAAAAAATACACACATACTTTTGGATGTATATTACTTGTCACATAAGTTCAATGGTGAAATACATTTTATGCAACCTACAAAATAATCATGTATTGCTAGCGCATGTACTATTCACTATAGAAGTGTGTGGTTTTGTTTTTGTATATTTCACATCATAGCGTATTTAATAATTAAATTTTACACATATCCGGTATACATCTATAAGTACTTGTTTATTTATTTTCATTTTTTTTTGGAAACTTTAAAGGTCAAGTTTTGATTTTTTTTTAAAGAATTTCGGGCTTCATGGAGCCCGGGAGCAAAAAATCTCACTTAATAAAATAAATATTCTTTCGAAATTTAATGAAATGGAAATAAGAGAAAAATATGAGCCACTAGTATCGTCTTTGAGCGATATGCTCACAATGGGCGGTACACAGTACGAGTCTTGATGCAAGCAAGACCTAAACCAAACTAGTCGAACGGACCAGTGCTACCCCAAAATGTTCTGAACCCAATTATTTGCAGGCAACCCAATTGACTGGCATAAAGCACATGTCTACATGAACTATTTTTGTCACTTGAAGTGTTCTTTCTAGTTGGTCTATTAGACTATTATTATTATAAGGTCCCTTGAAACAGGCTCCCTAAGATTTGGGAACCCAAAGGGGCTCTTGAGATCATTTCATAAATGGGACGTAATTTTTTTTCTAATGACTTGCAATCCTCTTTTCCACGGTAAAAGGGAGTCTTGTTCTATAAGTGAAGGATTATAATCTGTTGATGCAAGTTTATCAATACATTGGGGGTCCTGCTGCAATCAACACGTAGTGTTGTTCTCAGAACGACCAGTATTAACGAGACAATGAGCAACCCTATCATGCATCTGTGCTAGCTTCGAGGGAAAAAATTCATATATGCTCCCATATGTCCATCTGTTGCTGTGCTAGACACATCATTCACATATGTGTGGCTTACTGATTTTCTGGGTAGAATAAGGGAGGACATGTCTTTGAAAAACTTGATAAGTAAAGTGAATGATCATCTAAAGGGCATAAATACAACGCTTCCATCACTTTGGATGCCATTGTAAGTTGAATGCAAATTTCACTCATTGTTTTCTACTATTATATATTATGATGGGAGTACTATTTAGGCTTGCTGAATTGATTAGATTAGTAAGGCCACGAGCAAGACAATTCTTGCCATGGGCGATGTAGATGAGATGAGAAGACATTTAATCGCACATTGATGCCTCCATGTTAAACATAGAGTCCACAACAGATGTAAATCTATATATTGGCAATTATTATAAGTCCTTAGCAATATTTTTTCACACTTCTATAAATGGAAGTGTTGTTCCCCACCAGATGCTTCGGTTTTGTATTTTCTCTGTTTAATGCATCATATATTTTCAATATATAACAACAGACAATAGATGCCATGTGTTTTCTATTGTATAGAGCTTATAGGGATTGCAATGGGTACCCATTACCCACGTACCCCGTGGGTAAAAATACTATTAGGGTACCCATTTACCCTGTCGTGACTATGTGTTGCTCAAGTTGATGGGTTGCAAACATGACTATTTTTATTCGCGGGTACCGTTTACCCTGCCGGGTGGCGGGTATGGGAAAAGTAATTCTCGTTGGTGGGTATGAGTATGGGTGATGGATAAGCACATGGGGACGGGTAATGGTATGGGTGGCTCCATCCGTACCCACACCTGGTGGTGTCATCCCTAGGATTCTAATATGTCTATGGTAATTATTCATCTCATCGCTCATGTGAAAATGGCAAAATAGAACAATGTGGCCAAGTGTACTTGAATTTATTCATGATCAGTTGAAGAAAAATATGTGGTTTCTTTCAATACTAATGGTCGATGGCATCATGAAGCGGAGATAGTTAGAGTAGACTGAGGGGAGGAATGGAGGCAGATGACTGATGTCACCTTTTGCAACCATGACAATATTCTATTCATGTATGGCTAACTAAAAGTAATATGCCACTAGAATTACATGCGCTACGGGGAGATATAAGAGGTGGGGGGGGGGTGGAGACAAGTGATTCAACAGGAAGCTAAATTTCACAAACGATTGATGTTGAAGCACTAGAATATGTTGCTTAGTTGAACCGCATGGTCAGTTAGCTAGTTAACTTGAAAATTTTGAAGGAGGATAACACCGACTTGATTTTGTATGTTTACCTAGACTGGACAAATCACTCCAACATTATGCGTCGATCATGATGGCTTCCTTTCCACATGCAAGTGACGAGGCATGAACATGATGTGTATATTTGTATATGATAATTGAGCCATACTATAGATACAGTGAAAGTGATCACAGAAAACTTCTCTTGAAATTCAATCGACCGGCGTATGATAGCTAAGTACACACTAATAACTAAGCATCATGCATCTTAAACAATTCAGACAAAACAAATTGTGTGAAGTGATACATCGACGATATTCGCAATTGTGTGGACTTGAAGCAAGAGATTGGGATTTGTGGAAATCAACTATTAATACCGTCAAAGAGAAAACACAACTAAATAATTGTTGTTTGATAAATAAAAGATGCCGGCAGCCCGGCACCCTCCACCAAATTCCACTAGAGAATGGACCGCATGGACAAAAATGGCTTCACATAAACAACTTCAAGAAATTCGAAAGAGGAGAAAGCCCTTATTTGATTGGGAAACGTTTACAGCCGGCAGTCCGGCCGAGTCTTCGGCCGGACGCACGCGCTGCGTTCGATTGCCCACATCCTACGGCCGCGCGCGCCTCGTGTAAGTTCTAATTGTCTGGCCCCACCACGAACCGTTTCATGTTCTTTTTTCTTTCTTTCTCTCATGATCGATCGCATCTCTCTCCTCTCGATCTCTTCTTCCTCTCATTTTCTTCTTCTCTCTCCCACGCACGATGTGCTGCAAGCTCAGGCCGCCATGGTGGAACCAGCGACGCGCCATGGGGACGAGACGAGCGTCAGGGCCTGCGGTGGGAAGCTGCAACCAGAGACATATTTGGGGAGTGCACGCGATGCTGCTGTTCTGCCGCCCATGGCCGGTGCTGCCAAGGGCGCCATATGCCGGCGAACCAGCAGAAGCCGACGTGCTGCACGGGAATGCTTCAACCGGCTACGACGAAGCTGTTAACGGCACTGGTCGAAGCTGCAACCAGAGACATAAATTGCTACATGCGCCATTATTTCTGCAGGGACAAGATAAAACAGGTGTTACAACCGGTGCACATAGGAGCTACAACCGTCAAAGCCAAATGCTACGACCGGTGACAATTTTGCTGGAACCAGAGAAAGAATGAGTTTCGATGGACATGCATCAGAGCTGCAACTAGTACTGAAAAATGCTACATCCGGCAACCAAAAAAGCTACATTCGGATTTAGAAAAAGCTTCAACTAGATATGGGGTAGATCGAGGTCGGCCACCGCGCAGCGCAAAAAGCTGCAACCGGTGACGAGAAAAGCTACAACCCGCTTCTAGAAAAGCTTCAAATAGAAAATGGCTAACTAGCAATGGCGGCCGGGGAAGATGAAGCTGTGTAGCGGTGCTACAATGGGCGCATGGCGAGCTACGACACGGCCGGTGGTGATGCTGGAACCATCACCTGGATATGCTACATTGTTTTTGTGTTGGAACCGGCATTTTTCTTTTTTGCTACCACCGTGTGACATTTTTGCTTCAACCATGTGGATTTTTGCTACTACCGTCCACAGTTTTTGCTACATCCATTTTCTCACGACGGCCAGATGCCGGTGGTGGGTTTCTGTGAATTCCGGCGGCGAGATCCAGCACAGGGGGCAGGGGCGGATGCTGCAACCGGTCGTCGGCGAGCTGCTACGGGCTTGTGGCGAGCTGCAACCTCGACCGGCCGTAACCATGGCCGCACGCTGCTGCATCCACGAAGGTTTCAGAAACACACGAAGACGACATAGGTGAGGGCGGGCGACCAGCGGCGAGGGCGGCGACCGTAGGCGACCGGCGGTGAGGAGGCAAGGCGGTCGGCGCGTGCTGGGGCGTCGACGCGCACGAGGGGGCCTGTCCCTTTCCCGTGCGGGAGGTTGAAGAAGGAGCTGAGGGGAGGAAGGGATCTGATAGTGCAGGGGATCAGATCTGACGGACGCAGTTGGACCGGCGGAACGACTCGGCCGGTCGACCGGCGCAGATCAGTGCCCTATTTGATTTGGTGTGGTCAGCTGGACCGGACAAATCACACTAACAGCATGCGACAATCACAATGTTTCCTTTACACGTGCAGCTGACGAGGCATGCACCTGATGTGTATTTTCTAAATGATAATTGAGCTATACTAGAGATACAGTGAAGGGACGGTGAAAGTGAAAGAAAACTACCCTTGAAGTTCAATTGGCCGGCCTATCGATCTCTAAGTAAATACTTAATAACTAAGCATCGTGCATCTACCATCAGGATTAATAAAACTGCAAGTGATCGTGGAGTATTATTGTTTGGGAAAAGCATGCTGCAACTAGGCATATGCGTCCATGCGTCTGGGAGAGTAATTAATAAGTAGAGATTAAGCTAATGGAGCATGCATCCAAGGGACCGTCCATGTTCTCAGAGCTGAAGATCTTGGCAGCTCAGCTAGACAGCAATCTTAGAGGTGTCCGTGAAACAATAGGGAAAAACAAGCGACGACACTGCTACGCAAGTATCTGTACTTGTCCATGACTGCGACACCACCCAAGATGCAAAATGAACGATCTTATTAGGCAGTGAAGATATTGGGGGAAGCTCGGTGAAATAATCTCAAAGGAAAAAGATAAAGTTATGTGAGATGGGTGTGTCTGCTGAGGAGTTCAATTTTATGTCTTGACTTGTGAGTCACCTAGATTCATTTCTTCCGGTTATTCGTAGAAAAAACAGCTCGTTTGAAAGTGGCATTTTCGGCCAGTTTCTTATCAAAATATTTATTCACAATTTTTTTTATGAATTTGAAATAATGTTTACATGTTAAAAAATGTTCATTTATTTTCCAAAATATTCTCGAATATTATAATTTTTCATGAATTTAAAACATGTTCTTAAAATTTAGAAAGGTACAAAAATTTAAAATATGAAAAGAAATGAAAATGAAAAGGAAAGAAAAAACGAGCGGGAATGAAAAAACCCGAGCAAACCAGTAAAATTAGCAAAGAAACACATATACTATATATAAAGCTGAATAACTTTCCAGGCCCTTCTAAAAAAATCGATGCGGTGTTTTCAGTTGCGCAGCAGAGCTACAGTAGTGAACAATACATAGTATTGTTACTGTAGCTACAATTAACGAAGGAAGAGCCAGCACGCCCCAAGCGACGGCTATGCCCTATGTTTTCCCATACTTGGGCCAGACGGCCAGGCCCAGTACTAGGCACATGGGTTGTAGCATTTCCTTGTTATTTCACCCCATGGGCGTGAAATAGGCGATGTCGAACATGTGGTGCTATATTTTCTCCCCATTTCTTTTTGCCAAAGGTACTATATTTTGCAAGCAAGAAAAAGAAAGGCCAGGAGGCCGAAAGTCCTCTTCTTAGCTCGAGCTCAAGTGAGCTCAGCTGAACAGTAAAATCCAGAAAAATAGAAGGAAAAAACTTACATTTTTTCTTTATTTTTCATAACAAACATTCATGTTTCACATGCATGCAAATTTTCACTATGAAATCACATTCGTGGAGGTGTGAAAAAAAAGTTCATGCATCGCAATGCATCTTACCTGTGCTGACCAAAGTTTTAAATAGCGGGTCATGACAAATTAATGGTCAAAGTGTTAGCGTACTAAATTGACGCTAAATGATCTAGCATGATGCACCTCCAAACGGTACGGTGCAGCGCTATAATGTTAACTAACTGCCATCGCGAAACTGAGTGCGAGCAATTACTCCCACAACACGCGTGGAAGGTGTGAAAAAACTACTATCCCAGATTTTTTCGATAAAGGATGTTTTTTATTGACTCATACTGTAGCATCGAGAGATACAATCATAATAAGTACAACACCCGGCCTCTGCATAGGTAGGATGCACATAGCCAACACTAACACACACAAATAATCACGTCCGCGTGGAGCAAAGTCATACAAGACCGAAACTATGGCAGACGGAGTGATAAAAAGAAAAATTCCTAAAGCGATTCGACAATATACGGTGGTGACCATCGGCACCCATCATCTATTGACAACACAAGGAATACGAGAAAGGTTCTTCAAAAGCGACGCCTCGAGAAAGGGAACGACACACAAGCGCCGCCGTCGCCGGGTTCAACCACCGAAGGTCAAACCATGGGTTTTCACCCTGAAGATCAAGTCCGAGCAAACTCCAAACAATGCCTTCATCAGGGTAACGACGCAAAGAACGCCGCCATTGTCAGATACAACCAACTAGGGTTGAACCTAGGGTTTTTACCCTGGAACTCGAGACCGGGTACTCGAGAAGTACTACCCAATCAAAGTCATCCTTTGTTGTCTCCTCCATTTTCCGCAATCCCTGCAACAGCATACGTGCAAGAGCCGCTCACCATGACGAAGCCTTTAACGGGGAAAGGACATCAGCACCACCAAAATCCTGAGATTCTCCGGCGACGCCGCATCATCCTCACAAGTGGCAGCTGATGGTTGATCTGCATCAGACGACACCACCATGTGACGCCACTAACTCCACCGTCATCGCCTGTGGCAGCATGACCGCGAACGATCCAACGCCGAAGTGACGCGACGCTCCAGGCCACAATCAACAACAGCTTCGTGCCGCCGGCTGCAGATCTGACTGATCCAGGCGAGCATTATTGTTTTCGCTAGATCGATGGTCGAACCGCAGTACCCGACCAGTCACCGTCGTCCCGCAGATGCCAGAATCAGAGGCCACTCAGCCTTGCGCCCAAGCCCGATGGAAGACCATCATGACCGCCGCCTTCCTGCGGCTGCATGGTCGATGGCCCATGGCTGCTGCGGATTGACTTGGTTGCTTGGTGCACCCACATCTCGCTGAACTGGACATATTCAGGGAAATCCGAGGCAGCCGCCCAAGCATGAATCGGTGTTGCCGCTGCAATGTCCGCCTTCAGAGCATCTGGTCACCTCACACGCATCATCAAACATCACGGGAACGGAGCGCCGCCGCCACCGTCGGCCGCCCAGGCAAGCCCAGCGGTGCCAACCGGCGGCGGCGAAGGCAGGGCGCACGCGAAGGTCTGCCCAGGAAAATTGGATCAGGGGTGGCCGCCCGTGTCGCGCTAGTCGCACGACGCGCAACTACTATCCCAGATAAAGCGAGAAAACCTTTTGACGCGCGCCCCTCTTGAAATGGACGCGTTGAGGGAGCAGAAGGGAAGGAAGAGTTTGATTCGCAATGCTCCCTTGGCATAGTTGCACTGGTACAGTCAGATTCCAGACGGAGTAGCAGACACAAATCTCCCTCTAGCCATCATCCATTCATGTTCCGCCCTAAAAAACTATAAGAGCGTTTAGATCATTAAAGAAATGATGTAAACACTTATATATTTTTTAATGAAGGGAATACTTAATTACCAAGGCTATACAACCATGCACTGTCCTCCGCCGTCCATTGCTACAGCTACCATCCAGCATGCATACATGCATGTTATGCTTGTCGCCCTACAAAACTTCCCCCGGCCCTCTCGCTCGACCAGAACTCTCGAGGACACCCAAACCCTAGAAAAAAAAATGTCGGTCTCCTACCCCCTCCCGCCGCGCCCCTACCCGACAAACCCTCTCGAGACCACCCCAAACCCTTAAAGCGTTGTCGAGGCCACCCCAAACCCTAGAGAAGCAGCGTCGAGGCCACTAATATGATTCCTTATTGTGATTAGCTAGCTAGTTCTACGTTTGCCACTAATATATCCATCTGTCATGTTTGAATAATAATTGCCATGTTGTAAATATTTGCAGAAACTATGGAGCACCCCCGAGACGAAGCAACAGAAGCGATGTTGGGGGACATAATCGCAAAAGGAAGTGATGTCGTCTTGTCGTTTCTCAACGACACCGATGATCTGGAAGGACAGGGTGAAGAAGCAGGCTATGATTATGATGGCTCCGGTGACCCAATGCCTGTGCAAGAAGGAGACCGTGATGACGGCTCTGGTGACCGAACCGAGTCCGGCCAGGTATATATATTAGTTAAGCCTGTGCTGACTAGATAATTGATGCATTCATTGTTTTGGTATGTACACATATTAATTAACTCTCGTCTTTCTTCTTTTTTCTAGCCCTCCGGATCGAGCACAACTTCGGTAAAGAGACGAGGCCCGAAGAAAAAGTTGCGCTCGGATGAAAGGTTTGAGATCACAGCAATCGCGCGTGATGGCATGCCGATTGAACCCATCCGGACAAAGGAAGCATTTGCTGCTGAGTGCGGGGTTCTTGTTAGGGACAAGATCCCGATCAACATCCACCAATGGTTTAAGCCTAAGAAGGAAGACCCTGAGGTGTCTTATGTCGACGATATGCAGAAAGATGATCTTTGGACCGCGCTGAAGGCAAATTTCACCCTACCGCCAGAGGAGGATCCGGAGAAGCCAGTTAAAGAGCAATTGATCAAGTCTCATGCTCATAAGAAGATGGCAGAACTATTCAGGAGGTGGAAGAATGAGCTGAAAACAGAGTTTGTCGACAAAGAAAAGACACCAGAATTCACCGGCCGGTATGAGAAGATCAGAGATCACTGGCCCGCATTTGTGGCCCACAAGACATCGGACAAAAGTAAAAAGATGTCAGCACCAATGGTTTAAGCCTAAGAAGGAAGACCCTGAGGTTTCTTATGTCGACGATATGCAGAAAGATGATCTTTGGACCGCGCTCCGGGACTGCCGAAGAAGCTGCAATTTAGACACCCGAAAGTAAGTACTACTAGCATGTTCCGCGCATCTCCTAGTGATCCAAGCGCTAGTTTCATTAATACCATTTATAGCATGCTTGCTTATCAGTTTGATTGACCTCTATTTCTTGTAAAGTGGTTGTGGCAGGAAGCCGGGAATAATTACTGTGGATACTACGTTTGCGAGTCCATCCGCCACACGACCTGTGAGCGGGGCTACTCTGACAAACAATATGAAGTGTGTAAATAATAATATTCACAATTTTATTTTATTACCATCATGTGTGTTGAGTTTCATTTAGATGTTTCGGATGTTTCGGATGCGGGATGAACTCCTACCACCAGATCGTATGCGAGCAATTCAAGAGGAATGGTGACATTCTTTCTTGACCACGTAATCGATAAAGACGGAGAATACCATGTGGACCCTGAGTTCATATATAATTAGGAGATTATATTGTAAGAGATAATTATATTGTATATATGTAGCGAGTAGCGTCGGATAGATATACGAGAACTTGTTGTTCGACCAATCTCTCGGAGAAGGAGAGGTGGTCGATATCACTTCTCTCTGTATGCATATGTTCATGACGATCTTCTGTTTCCTTCATTTGCTTACTAGCTAGTGTGTCGACTCCTCTCTATACGTATAGTACGTAGCGTTGACCAAGCACGGAGATAAGAGAGGACACTTCTCTCTATTAATTAGCTAGCTAACACAATATATGAAACACCTAAATTAACCCCCCAAAACCCCTAAACCATCCCCTTTCAAAAAAAACTCTCGGCTCCTGCCAGCTGCTGACGCGTGGACGCCTATTGGTCCCGGTTGGTGCCACCAACCGGGACCAAAGGGCCTCCTGCCTGGGCTCGCCGCACCGGCCACGTGGAGGCCCATCTGTCCCGGTTCGTGTAAGAAACGGGACTAAAGGCCTAGGGCTTTAGTAACGACCCTTTAGTTCCGGTTCAACAACCGGGACAAATGACCCTTACGAACCGGGATAAATGGCCCTTTTTCTACTAGTGTAGCAGAGCGCGCTCGATAATTTAAAGGGATAAAACTTGAAAAATATTCGCTACATGTTTAAAACTAGTAAACCATTCTCTAAACTGTGTAAAAAACAGTAGCTAATTGGGGGTAATCCACATGCAAAACTGTAAAATGAGGTAATTAGTGTCGGAAATTTCAAAATAGGAGGTAAAACCTGGAATTTACTCTTTATTTTATTTGGCCTCATGGCACTAAAGATATGCAGTGTTCATATCTTATAGATGCCATCTACGATAATTATTGAGTTGCAAGAGAGAGAGAGAGAGAGAGAGAGAGAGAGAGAGAGAGAGAGAGAGAGAAATGATAAGGAAATGACTAAGAGATAATCTCTCTTAGTACGAAAGACAAGACAATTATATCAATTCCACAAGATGTCATCTCTTAATTACATATTTTTCTAGTTTAAATTTGACCGCTCCAAAAATTTAGGAGCATGCAAACATTATTTGTTAGTGATACCACTTAATGTTGCGTTTGGGTGTCTGTATTGGAAGCCTCCATAGTGAATTGGTTTTAGTTCCAATTCAGCCAGGAAATTGTAGTGAACATGAATACGATTTTTCTTGTTTGGATGCTCATTGAGTTTTCTCATGGAATATGACTGAAGTTCCAATACAAAACCATGTTTTGATGACAAACAATGGAATTGCATAGTGCTTTGTTCTGTATGCATCAAATAAAAGTTTGTACAATCTGTGACAATAATTGAATGATTATAGCAAATAAAATTAACATATATTCTAGAAATGCATGACGACACCAAATAATATTTACGCACAACGACTCTTATGGTAACCATAAATGTGAGTGGCGTCTCTCCTGCCATATGAGAAGGATGAGAGACTTCGCACACGCAACTCATATTAGCGACCACTTGCTCCGTTTAGCAACGATGCCTCGGACGGCGGTGGAGGTCATCGTCTGATACAACACCTAGTTTTAGTTAGAAGAATTGTGCTATTGTTGCACTAGAATATTTTTCCAATTATCTAAAGAATTGCGCTATGTACTTTGCGCATAGAAAAAAATTGAACGAATGGACATCGGGTGACTGGGATTGGATGGCCGGCGCCCTGACCACTGTTTACGGACACGTCCGGACGTGTCCACGGACATTTGGTTATGTCCATTTGATGATCTTCGTCGGAATTGCCCTTAGCACATTCATAGAAGATATGTTTGCTGGACAGATTTATGGCCCAGTTATTTTTCCAGAATCTGGGGATTCTCCTAGAATCCGACCCCTATCCAGCTTCTCCCAGAATCTTTGAGCCCCATTTCTTTTACAGTTCTATTTAGTTAGGCTCTAATTAGATAGGATTGTAAAACAAATGGAGCTCAAAGATTCTGAAAGAAGTTGGGTAGGGGTTGGATTCTGGAAGAATCTCCAAATTCTGGCAAAAGAACTGGTCCTATGTGAGCTGCCCACTGTGGCACTTCGCGGAGGTGCTCCAATGCATGGAGCACTTCACGGTGCGTTTTGTCGAAGAGATCATCTTGGTCTGCCGCCGCAAAAGAAAACCATATTATCTTTGTAAGTCAAAATTGTGCTTTTATGTGTATGAACGGTGTAGCCGCTCCACGATCACGCCATGACATGCTTAGAGCATCTAGCACCTCAAACCCGGCTCAAACGCTCGGGCGGACGGCCGTTCACTGCCTGGCCACAAAATTTCGACCCAGACGAACGCCTCAAACGACCGGGCTAACCAGCATCCCTTATATCCAGCCCAAAAATGAGGCGGATATGGTGCGCCCGGGCGCGTCCGCCATGTCAGAGTAATGCTGGGGTCCCACAGGAAAACAGTCCGAAACCCGACGGTCTGAAACTCGTCTCCTCCATCGGACCGATATCGCAGCGTGGCGCCACTCCGGCGGGCCGCGTAGTGCCTAGCCCGGCTATTTAACCCTACCCCTCCACATTTCCCTCCTCTCGTCCGCCGCCACCGCCACTTTCCACTCCCTGTCCGCCACCACTAGTAGCCATACCCCAACACCGTCGAGTGAGGAGCTACCCATTTCTAATGCTGGAGCGCCGACTACAGCTCCTTAAGCAGATCCGGGCAAGATGCGAAGCCCAGATCGCCGCGGGTCTACCTCTGGATGCAGTGTGTCCGGAGGAGGAGGAGGAGGAGGAGGAGGAGGAGGTGGAGGTGGAGGATGTGGGGAACGCTGTGGACGGGGATCTGTAGGCGGAGCAGTAGGCCATCCTTGATTCCCTCCGCATGGAGTCGGATGCGGAGACCAGACGCTACCATCGGCAGGAGATGGTGGCGGAGCACGCCTCATAGGAGGAGGAGATGCTCGCCTACATGGATGAGGTCGAGGAGGAGGAGGAGGAGGAGGAGGAGCCGGAGCCCTCCTACATGCCCGCCCACCCGGCGCCCAGCACCGACGTCGTGGACATCTCCGATGGCAAAGATTAGCTAGGGCAGTACATAGTTTTTTTTGCATGCTTTGTATGGATCTAGGGGTTGAAATATGAGAGACTCGAATGCAGAGTGGCAAATTTAAGGCGTGATCGGCCACTGCCCGCGGACGCGCCCGGCCGCGTCCACGGGCATTTGAGAGACCGGATTTGCCAGTTGTCGATTCTCTTAGTAGTTCATAAATAAATCATGATACATTTCACTCATGTTTGTCAATTTTAAAATGATGTGTCAGCTCAGTCTCTTGGACATGCTCATATGGATAGGTTGTGCGTATGTCCGTTCGTGAGGGTGAATGTATGTGTGTATGTATAAGCACATGCGTTTGTGCCGTGTCAAAAAGAAAAAAAAACGGTCATCACGAAACTAATAAAGCACGTGCGGTTACTTCCACAACACGGGTGGAAGGTGTGGAAAAACTACTCCCCCGGACAAAGGGAGGAACCTTTTAACGCCCCTCGGGTCGAGGGAGCAGAGGAGAAGAGTAGTTTGATCTGCAAGGCTTCCTTGCGTAGTTGCACTCGTACCGACAAGAGAGTATCAGGCACGAATCTCCCTCTGTCGTTCCCGTAGCCATCATCCATCCTCCCATGTTCGTAGCATGCATCCTCCTCTACTTGAGTTACTTAATTACCAAGGCTATGCAGCCATGCACCGTCCTCCACCGTTCATTGCTACAGCTAAGCATGCAGCATGCATGTTACCTCGCCGGCAATGCATGAAACAATTTGACTCTTCTTGCGATCGATGCATGCATGCATGTTATACTTGTCGCAGACAATTCATGAGACAAATTGACTGATCTTGCGATGCCATCAATCCAATGGCTGCATGGCAAGATTGTACTCCTCCAACATATGAAAATGCAGCAAGCATGTGAGGTGCATCGTCGACGTGGCCTCCAAGGGGCAAGATCCAAGATAGTGACCTCCGTACGGTTGATTGTTTATTCCATGGAATTAGGCTCTGGTTGACTGATCAGACCTGTGATTGTGATCGATACATTAATTAAGAAAAATGGGGGGTCGATCACATGCATGTTGCATGCAGGTAGGAGTCATTTTCATGAATTGTCGAATGTGCATGTAGCCTCCGTCGTTGCTGTGGCCATGACCCACGCATTCAGCTGCCTGCAGGATCCTCCTCCGTCGATCGATCACCAACCCTACACACCTCTGTCGTTCATGCCGCCATGTAGCTATCATCCAGGCCTACAACTCAATTATATGATATGCGTGCAGAAATGCAGATGCAGAGCCGGTGTCTTCTTCTACCATTGTACTAGTAACTAAAAATATCTTGGCCTGATGAAAATGCAATAAGCATGTGGTGGTGTGCAAGATCAAGAGGGAGGCGTACGTACGTCCTCTCAAGTTAAGAGAACCGAGGCTACTACGTACTGGGCCAGGTCGGGTCCGTCACATGAGTGATGCATGCAGGTGGCAACCATCATTTGTTCTCTAGCCCAGGTTTTATACTCCTAGCATTTGCATCAAAAGAATGGTCACCGTTGTGATCGTCGCCGAGATTTGTTGCCAGTGGCCGACCGGCCGGCGATCCCCGTCCATGGAATATACGCCTACTTGTGGTGTCATCGTATCGTATGCATCTACTCCCTCCGTTCCTAAATATAAGTCTTTTTAGAAATTTCAATGCGGACTACATACGAAGCAAAATGAGTGAATCTATACTCTAAAATATATCTATAATCATCCATATGTAGTCTATATTAAAATCTCTAAAAGGTCTTATATTTAGAAACGGAGGGAGTATGTATGTATACGCCTACATCTTAAAGAAATGATGTAGGGTTTTTTATTGGTGGCTGAATGTGGGCCTACCATGGTAGTCTCCCCATTCCCTGATTGTTGGGCGTGTACATTTTATGATCTATGGTACTATAAGGTGCCATTTCACTCTCGATCTCCATGGAGGCAGGAATTTCGAAAACTCGGAAAGAACTTTGGAAGTACTACCAAAAAAATGATGGGTGATAAGAGTTTCAGGTTTCGGCACAACCATGTGTCGTCCCAGCCCGCGTTGCCAACCATAGGTGACATGGGGGAAACCGCACCGCCGGCCCTCGGCACCTCGCCCCGATCTCTCCCTCCCGCCGCCGCCCGAGTTCACGCCGGCGAAGCCCGGGCTGTGGGCTGTGACGGCGGCGGCGGGGTCTTCTTCCCTCACGCGCGGTGGCGTCCTCCAATGGCGGTGGCGACATGGACTTCGGTGACCCGGTGCCGCGGGATCCCGACGGCGGACATAGCGGCGGCGCGGCCTTCCCGCGGGGGAGGCGCCCCTGTGGCGGCGGCCAGAATCTCGGATCTCGCCGGGCCCAGATGGGCTTTGGCGGGCCGACGGGTCTGGCGTGGGCCTGGCAAAGCTGGCTGCTTTGGCACCGTGGTGGTGCCACCGCCGGTCAGGCGGCAGCGGCAGGCTGGCGTGGTGGGCCTGGCAAAGCTGGCTGCTTTGGCACCGTGGTGGTGCCACCGCCGGTCAGGCGGCAGCGGCTGGATCCTTTTGGTCTAGTCTCCGGCAGAGAAGGCGACGATCCATGCACAGGAAGCTGAATGGAGTTTTTCGAATAGATCTGAGTGAAAACCTACTCTTGGCTAGATGCCAAGGCCAGCGATGGCGGTGCTCTACGGAGGCATCACCATGGAGAAGTTCTAGACCACTATCTGCTATCTCCGGGGGAATCTCTAGATCGATAGATCAAAAGACGGCGGCGCGCGTATGTCATTTCCCCCTTGGGGGCGTCATTCTTGGAGGTGTAGACGGGCTCGAGGGACCAGTGGACGACATCTTCGGTGGAGCGGTGCTTCATCATACACATTGATGGCGACGGATCTCGATGGCATGGCGCCCTGGAGATTAGGCGTCTGATGTGCGATGATGGACTCGCACAGGAGGGTGACGCTGTCGGGCGTTGTGGTGGCGTCGACGGCAGCTAGACCGAGCAACGTAGATGCATCAGTACAACTCTGAAAATGGATTGGTGGCAGGTGGAGGCGGCGGCCTCTGAGTGTGCGACGGACCGGTGGGTGCCCCATACCCGGCAGGTGGCTTGGTTGGGGCCTCGGGTCTTAGATGTTAGGTTTGGCTGGTCTGTTTGGTATTAGGCCAAGACTATTAGCATCCCTTCATCAACTGGATAGGAGTAGCGACATATGTTGCCTAGACGATGGCTTCAGTCTTACTGTTGTATTACTTTGTAAGGTCTTTTGTGAATAATTAAAAAAGTGGTTGCATGCATCGCCTAGATGCAGAGGCCGGGGGTCTTCCTCCTTTTCCAAAAAAAATGATGGGTATATTAATTTGCTGATTTGCTACCTCTCGACTAGATGAGAATTAATTAAATCTCACATAGGTCGTGCATTGTCTGGTTTAACGAGGAGATTCATGCGGTTTTTTTTGTGCATCTCATTTTTTCATTTGACCAATTTATGTATTTAAACTTTTGTCGGTTTTCATTTTTGTGGTTTTTCATGCCCCGCGTAACTATAGTTACATGTCTGTGCAACTTCAATTGCATGCCCGCCCACCATACAAAGTTATAATTACGGGCTATTTGAGTGTCCGTGTTGAAGATACCTTAAAACGCGTGCAATTACTTCCACCACGTACATGCATCGAAGGTGTGAAATGCTATTTCCCTAGACAAAAGGAGAAACCTATAATGGAATGGATCGACATGAAGCAGAAGAGAAAGAAGAGTTTGTTCTGCAATGCTCCCTTAGCATAGTTGCATTGGTACCCACGACAGAGTACCAGACTCAAATCTCCCCACGTCATTCCTGTAGCCATCATCCATGTTCGTAGTGCTTCCTCCTGAGTTACTCAATTACCAACGATGTAGAGCAATGTACTGTCCTCCGCCGTCCGCTCCTATAGGCTATAGCTACCATCCAACACGATGATCAGCCATAATTCTTCATTGTTCATTACATTTAAAACAAATGTTCAAACATTGTGAAGTTTTGTTCATGCAGTTTTTACAAAAATGTTCATGACATAAAATAAAATGCTTATGACGTTTCAAGAAAATTATAAACACTTAAGAAATATTCACACATTACGCAAAATAAAATGTGAAGGAATTTTTAATTACATGAATATATATTTTAATACGTCTATACATTTATACTAGAACAATGCCCCTGCGTTGCAATGGGATATAAATATTCTAGCACGTTAGCTTGTGATTTACCTGTCAATAATAATGCGATTGTGTAAGTAAATTTTCATCAAATTCTGACCATGAATTACCTTATATTTTGATATTTTGATTAGAAGTTTGGTAAGTAAACTAAAGTGGAATTGGTTCAGAAGGTAAATAAATAAAGGTGATTGATTATCATATACATGCAAGGTTGGACGAAGGGGTGGTGGGAAGAAAGGTGAAATGGGAACCTTATGTTCTTTTAAGTAGTATATATATAGAGAGAAAATTATAAGATATTTTTAACACATGTGTGAACATTTTTTCCAGTTGCATGAACTCTTTTGAAAATTGCAGGAAAATTTTTTAAATCGTATTATTTTATAAAAAATTGCTCATCATATATTAAGAAAAAGTTCAATGTGGATTTTCAATAATATTCCTTAGGTTTTGAAAAATGTTCACTGTGGATTTTTAATAATATTCCTTAGGTTTAAAAAAATGTTCACCAACTATATGAAAAAATGAAATCATGTATAAAAACTAATGTTCATCGAGTATTTCAACAAACATTTTCTGAAAAAGTACAAACATTTTATAAAAGTGTTCATTCCATAGTGAATAAATGTTGACCATGTTGAGAAATGTTCGTCATGTGTTAACAAAATGTGTCTCAAAAAATGTGTTTACAAATTAATAATTATAAAATTCAAATAGTTTGTATATTATGAGAATAGTTCTCAAATTAAAATATGTTCATGTAGTTTGAAAAATCCATGATCTTAAAAATGTTTGTGAAATCAAAAAGCGTAAAAGAAACAGAAAAGGAGAACTATAAAACGAAAACAGAAGAAGTCAATCTGTGAGTAGCCCCCTCCCAAAATGCATTGTTTGTCCTGTCGAATGCATCATCTTCTTTCCCCGCGAAAAAACAATACATCATCTTCATAAGTGTCAATCCGTGCTTTATGCCTTTATGCGTATGAATGGTGTACGATGACGGCATGACATGCCTAGTCTTATGTCGACGCATTTCGCCAGTACTAACTAGCCGACATCACGAAGCTAATGGCGAGCAATCACTTGCACAACACGCATGGAAGGTGTGGAAAAGCCATTTCGCCGGAGAGACAAAGGGAGAAAGCCTTTTGACGCCCCTCTTGAATGGGACCGGTCGAAGGAGCAGAAGAGAAGAAGACTTTGATCTGCCATGCTGCCTTGCATGGTTGCACTGGTACCGACAACAGAGTATGATGCACTGGCATCTCCCTCTGTCGTTCCTGTAGCCATCATCCATCCCATGTTCCTTGTGAGTTCTTAATTACCAAGGCTATACAGCCATGCACCGTCCGCCGCCGTCCGTTGCTACAGCTACCATCCAGCATGCATACATGCATGTTATGCTTGTCGCCGACAATTCATGAGACAAGTTGACTGATCTTGCGATGCCATCGATCCAATGGCTGCATGGCAAGGTGGTATTTCTCTTCCATATGAAAATGCAGCAAGCATGTGAGTGAGATGCATCGTCGTGGCCTCCAAGGGGCAAGATCCCAAGAGAGAGACGTACGTACGGTTGATTCTTTACTCCATGGAATTAAGCTCTAAATGACTGATCAGGCCTGTGATTGTGATCGACACATACATTAATTAAGATAACGGAGGGGTTGATCACATGCATGTTGCGTGCAGGTAGGCGTCGTTTTCTCTGTGAGATCAGCACAGAGCAACATCATTTGTTCTCTAGCGCATGTTTATATATGCATCAAAAGTAAGGCCACCATTATGATTTGTGTGGCGGGCGGCTGACCAGCTCTCCCTATCGACCGAATATTGTGTAGTACACGCCTACATCTTATTATTAAACAATCTATAGATCGTTTACTTCATTGGTCGCCGAATAGGTCCACCGTGCTTTTGGGCATATGAGTTGTTTATGAGAACTTTTTCCGCATTGGTATAAGGCGGCCGGCATCCTACGTACTCCCCCACACTCTCTGAGCGACCAGAACAAAGCCATAACGTAAATCACAGTGCACAGTGATAACCACTCACTCCATTTGTTTTCCCTTGTAATTTGTTGTTTGAATTAGTATGATTGTATGGATCGTTGTTTTATTTATAAAGTGGGGCGAAAGCTTTGAGAGATTAGGACGATTGTAGGCAGGAGAGTTGGCGAGGCCGGAGGAGTTTCCCTTGCCGACCGAACCTCCAAATAATCTCGCCGTGACGTACCTCCTCGATCGTGGACAGGTAGGTAGGCACGCAGCCAAGGAGTACCACAAATTAACCTCCGTCGTTGCTGTGGCCATCACCCACGCATTCAGCTGCCTGCAGGATCCTCCTCCGTCGATCCATCTATCACCAACCCCACAGACCTCTGTCGTGCACGCAGGCACGTAGCTATCATGCATCCATGTTGGGCCCCCAACTCAATTATATGCCTGCACAAATGCCGATGCAGAGCCAAATATCTTCTTCGACCAATGTAGCAGCTAAGAAAAATCCCACTAGTTGGCTTAGTAAAATGCAATAAGCATGTGGCGGTGTCCAAGACCAAGAGGGAGGCGTACGTCCGTTCGTCCGTCCAGTTAAGAGAAGAGAGGCTACTACGTACGGTACTGGGGCCAGGTCGGGTCGATCACATGCATGATGCATGCAGGGTGGCAACCATCATTTGTTCTCTACCTCGTGTTTTATACTAGTAGTATTTGCATCGAAAGAAAGGACACCGTTGTGATCGTCGCCGAGATCTGCGGCCACTGGCCGGCCGGCGATCCCCGTCCATGGAATATACGCCTACTTGTGGTGCTATCATGTCATGGATCTATATATGTCTGTACACGCCTGCATCTTAAACAAATGATGTAGGGTTTAATTAGTTACCTTGGTGGCTGAATGTGGGCCTACCATGACAGTCCCCCATTCCCGGTTAGTTGGGTGTATGCATTTGTGCCATTCCAGTCAACATGCAGGCTGGTATTTTTCGGAAACTTGAAAAATGCTTTTGGAAGTTCCAAAAATCCAAAAAACAACTTGACAAGTACTTTATATAAATATCTAGAAGTTTCAAAAAAACTTGTTAAAAAAACATATGTACACCCTCCATGGCCTCGGCGTCTGAGACTAATGTGCTGTAATAGAAACTGGGAGGGATGTAATCCCTCATCAGACGCCCGTAAGGTAAGACAGCGGTTGTTGTTTCGTCCTACTCTCGGTCGTCCTCTCCATAGGGTGTTGCGTTCGGACAAGCATAGACAACTCACCATTTTCATCAAAGTGGCTATGTCAACGGCCCGTGTGCCTGAGAGCGATTGATTTGAACTTGACATTTTAAAATATCTCAATAATATCTTCTGGATTTCAATGATACGGAAAAAGTTGTCATGCATATGCATACTACTTGGAAGTTTCAGAATTATAGAAAGGGAAGAAATTTATTTCCTTAGAAAAGGGGGAGGAACCTCTTCGAACATGTTTCCCTGTCAAAGACAAAACTAAGATTCTAGAAGCATGTCTTGGGAACATTCACAAAAGGATGGAACTTTTTAAAAGATGGAAATGGGAGCATGGGAACGCCTAATGTGTGGGAGCACTTATCTAAAAAGAAATGTGTGGAAACACCTGAATTTATTCTATGCCGCATCATAAAAAAATCTATGTGGCAAAATGTGCCAACAACTATCCCTCGACTATTTGGAGACGCCTTTATACATACCGGAGTAATCAAACTAGAAGGGTTGGGTGTGTTTCATTGCGCCGTTTGTGTTGTTGGGATTTCATAAAGATAAAAATTGATTTGCGTGTGAGGAAGATGGTGAAGTGTTTTCTTTTATAATGCTGTGTTTTAGTGGCCATTTTGGCGGAGTGATGCTAATCAGCCCATATTTACATGAGAAATTTCTTGCTTTGATGGCCGCATGCACTATATTTATGCTACTCCCTCCATTCCTAAATATAAGTCTTTTTAGAGATTCTAATAAGAGACCGCATACGGAGCAAAATGAGTGAACCTACACTTGAAAATATGTCTACATGCATTCGTATGTAGTCCATAGTGAAATCTCTAGAAAGACTTATATTTTGGAACGAAGGGAGTACAGTGCATGTGTTGGTGTATCCTTTTTTAGGTGATGAAAAGGGTGTATGGGGTTACTGTGTTTTACTGGCTCATTGGTGCCGATTGATTTGAGAAATCATTGACCCAGTCAAAATCATGAATCAAATTCAAAATACTTGCTACCTCAAAAAACAAAACAAAAGCTTGCCAAATGAATTTTTGTGAGCAGCGAATCCTAGAACGCGCTTCACGTCCGGTCGAAGGCATCGTCTTCACAGGTCAATTTGTGGTCACTTGACGCCATAATATATCAAGGTCAAGCTGCAGACTAACTAGCCTCTCCGCCGTTGCTGTCGCTTTCATCCATGGGCTCCCCCTCACCAACCCCACAGTGTCGTTCATGGAGGCACGTAGCCATCGTCCTCCGGGGGCTGCAGCTCAATAATGCAGATGCAGATGCAGTGTCTTGTTTCCCTACCAATGGCAGAGAAGCAAATCAACTTTGTTGCCTTGCAATAAACAAAATGCAACGAGCATGTGGGAAGGCGTTCGTCCAGTTATTAAGAGAAGTGAGGCTTGCAACTGGGGCCTGGTCGTTCACATGCACGGTTCATGCGGGAGGCATCGTTTTCGCTGCGAAATCACCATAGGTCGATCACATCATTTGTTCTCTAGCCAGTGTTTATATATATGCAACAAACATCAAGGGTCACCGCGATGGTGATCGTCGGCGGGATCAGTGGCGGGTGGCCGACCATCGAGCGAATATACTACTTGTGGTGCTATCATGGCTCTATATATGTATTTCTACATGCCTACATCTCAAACAATGTATTTAGGGCTTAATTACCCCATTGGTCGATGCACGGTCCTACCATGATAGTCCCCCCCTTCCTGGTTTGTTGGGCGTATACATGTTCTTGGTGTGTAGTCTAAAGGTGCGATTCGGCTCTCGGCAATTTTCGAAAACTCGAAAAAGCATCCTTGGAAGTTATAAAAATAAGGTTGGGTACATATTTGGAGGTCTCAAATACAATTTTTTTCTTCAAAAGCCACATATTCACACCCTCTTTGGCGTAGGCGCCGAGGCTAATGCTCCACAAAAAGGGAACCATGCTTGGGAGTTGACGTGCAGTGCATATGCATATTTGCAAGTCTGAAAAATCCCAGAAAAGGGGAACCATGCTTGGGACCTCCCCTGCCGTTTCACTGTCAAAGAAAATAAAAGATGATACGTATGATACACACGGCCGAGGCGGAGCCGAGTCAGCATCCGCCACCATGCGACCCCGTGGACCGCACACGTGTCCACCCGGAGGAGGAGGGCGAAGGGGAGTGAAAGCCCAGTCAGTCGTGATGTGGCAGCCAGCAACGTGACGGGTGAGATCACGCGCTCCGTCGATTCCATGGCTGAGCTGAGCTTCCTCGCCTAGCCGTTGAACGGGAGCAAGTGAAAGCCCAGTCAGTCTGATGTGGCGGCCAGCCGGCCACTACAGCTCCAGCATGGTGACGAGCGAGGCGAGCTCACGAGCTCCGTCGATCCCATTCCATGGCTGAGCTTCTCCACTGCACTGTAGCTGCTGCATTATTGCTGGCCGATTTCGTCTGGATCTCCTTGACATTGTATTATTCTGTTGCGCTGCTGCCGCTGCGTAACTGGAGGGTCGATCGCCACGGTTGCTTCAATCAAGATGAGAGAAGGACTTCTCTTGTGCGCGCGTGCGTGAGCGCGATCGATTTGGCATTTCCAAAAACTCGAAAAATATCCTCCGGATTCCAAAGAAATATATATATATATGCATATTTGGAACTTGGAAGTTTCAAAAGTCCCAGAGAAAGGGAAGCATTCTAGGAACCTCTCGCTCTCCTGATGTTTCCCTGTCAATCAAGGGGGGAAAAAAGAGCATACGCATGGTATAGACGGGTGAGGGGAAGCCGAGTCAGCATCCGCCACCATGCGACTGCAAACGTGGACGGCACGTACGGCAGAGGAGAGCGACGGGGCAGAGCATGAAAGCGCAGTCAGTCGAGCATTATTTATGGGCTCCCTCCGTCGATCCCATTCCGTGGCTGTGTTTAATCTGCTCTACTTACTGTGCCTGCTTGCATTATTATTGCTGATTTTTATTCCGGGTACCCACGAAACGTTTTCTCTACAGACTTAAAATAGCACTGCGGATTGAGTCCCCCGTCCCCCGTGCCGCTCCCGCGAGCGGCCCGGGCGGAACCCTAGTTCGCCGCCGCCGCTCCCCTTTCTCGCCTCCTCCCCCCTCGCCGCCACCAGGGGACGGCGCCGGGCAAAGCCCGCACGTGCGTCAGCGGCGGCGGGGCTCCTCCCCTCTCGCGAGGCTCCTGGGCGGCGCGGGACGGCCGGCCCTCGCGGCGGCGCTCGGCTCGGCGGCAGCGTGCGTCGGGCCGTCGGCGGATCTGGGGGCGTGGCTCCCCTACTTGGTGGCGCCGCGGCGCTGGCAGCGGCGTGGTCTGCGCGGGGCGGCGTGGCGCAGGCTCCTCCTCCTCCCGATCTGATGGCGCCGCGGTGGCGCCGGCGCTCGGGCGTGTGGCGGGGTCCACGCGGGTCGGCGGCGCGCGACGTCTTCTTCCTCCCCGATCTGATGGCTCCACAGTGGCGCCAGTGCTCGGGCGGCGGTCGGCTTTGGCGTTCTGTGCGCGATTTCGGGATCCCACGATCCGGATCTGGCGCGGGTTGGGAGGTTGCCGGCTCCTCTTGGTGGTTGGTGCGCGGGGCTCGCAGCGGGGTGTGTGCTGGTGGCGGTCGTCTGGAGCCTGGTGTAGGGCTCACCAGGATGGTGGGAGTTGGTGGTGCACCGGCACCGTCTGTGGCGGCGGCGCTGCGAGGCCCTGCTAGCAAGGGTCCTGGCGGGCAGCGGGTGCTCGGCTGCAGCCGTGTGAGGCGCGCGGTGATGCCTCGACGGAGTTGGTGCCGGAGAGTTGTTCGAGGTGCGGATCGGACCGGATCTGGTGGCAGTCCCCTGGTGCGGGCGAAGGCCGTCGTGGTGGTTCTAGTCCTTGCACCGCTCGGCGGATGCTGCGTTTCTTCGTTTGTGCTGCAGGCGGTGGCTTGAGGCGTCCTCCCTCGGCAGTGAGGTTCTCGTGGTGTGGCTTCGATGGCATGTTGTTGCAGCGTCAGCGGTGCGAGGCATCGGTCAGGGTTGGCCATGATCTTGGCGGCGTGGAGATGTGCAGCGCTACGGATGAAAATCATGTTCGGCTTTGGTCGGACCGGCGACAATGGCATCTGTGGATGTCATTTCCCTTCCTGGAGGCGTCGCCGTGTGTGTTGCCATTGCCTCGTTGCCCGGTGGCGGCAATTGTCTCCGGGGCGAAAGCCTTGATTCACAGGATCGGCATGATGGCGGTGTCTTTGACGTCGTTCCTCTGTTAAGAGCATTGTGCTGGGAGACGGGAGGCCCTTTGATGCACTCCTCCGGTGTTCGTGACTGCCCGGATCGCTCCCCTCAGGCGCTATGTACGGTCGTCGCTGGTTTATTCAAGGAAGCTGGAGTTGCTGTCTTCGGAGATGACCGGTGTTGGTCGAAACGCGGCGAGGTTCGCGGTTTTGGGTAGGCTCATTGGCGTCGTAGTTGTGGGTGTGTGCGTGTGTGTTGTCTGTGGTGTTGCTACGCTCGTTATTCATAGCGAGTGGTAGTTATCGTTGTATGTTTATTTTTTTCTTCTTCTATAAAGTTAAGGTACGCAATTTGCGTATTTTCGAAAAAAAAATCCGGGTGACCGTCGACATGCATCGATCGATGGGCACCAAAAGCGACCCATGGCCCACATGCATGCGTGCCCTTTTAGCCAGCAAGTTTCCAAGAGCAGGCATGTGATGATGCATCGTGCTATTGTCCAGCGACTCTATTGACAGTTCCAACAAGCCAAGTTTCCTTTTTGCGAATCATATGTTGTAATTAAACTTTAATAAACTTGTATGTCTCTTTAGTTTGGAAAGTCGTTCAACTTATATGTAATCGATGCTATTTATTAGTAGGACCATGATTCGTGATATTAATGTGTTGCTTTTTTTTTTCGATCCTTTTGTTGCATACTTATATATTGCTTATATATTGTCTGTGAATTGCTACTAACGTTTTGTTTGTCTAGTGCATAGAGATGCCGTCGTATGTCGTGTACCAGGGTAAGGTTCCCAGAGTCTACGACGACTGGGAGGAGTGTCGGAGACAGGTTCACCGTTTCAGCGGTAACAGTTACAAAGGCTACACCACTAGGGCGGAGGTGGAAGCTAGATACGCGCGCTATCTAGCGGGAGAGAGGAGGGAGCGGAGGAGGAACCAGATGAAGACCAGTTTCATCGCGATGATGCTCATCGTGACCGCAGCTCTCTTCTATGTGATGGTAGTTTAGATGATCGATATCGACTTTGTAATGTGACGACAAACTCGGCTAATATATATGATGAACTTTGCTAATGTCTCGAGACCTAAATTTGGCTAATGTTTGAACTTTGTTCGCTATTTCGAATTTGGAGACTAATATGATGAATTCTATTGTGTGATGTTTATATTCTGTGCTGTGTAACGTATTTTGTAATCTGTGCAAATACCAGAAAAGCAAAAAAAATACCTAATATTCATAGTAGTGGCGCACCATATTGAGCATTAGTGGCACACCAGGGCTAAATACCAGTGGCGCATTATGGGGCATAGTAGTGGCGCACTTGGGGGCATACGTGAAGGTAAATATGGCCCCCTAAGAGGCATAGTAATGGCGCACTGTTGGACATAGTAATGACGCACTACCAGGTGCGCCACTATTATTTGGGATACTAATGGCGCACCAGAGGTGCGCCATTACTATTTGTTACTAGTGGCGTGTTAATAGTGGCGCACCTATAGTGCGCCATTAATAGCAAAAACAGGTGCACCACTAACAACCTTTTTTCTAGTAGTGAAATACATGTCTAGCAACCCAGATCGAGGAAAAGCATTTGATTGGTTAGGGGACTTGAATAACCGTACACGGCTGGCTGGCTCACGGGACGTGCCATATGAGAAAGAAAAGTAAGATTGAAGTGAAAAGAATGTTTTCATTGATGTTGTGGTTTATATATGTCCTGAACAGATGCTTACAGTGTCGGTTACATTGATTCGTATCGTTTCAGAAAGGCACGACGACGGTTTGAAAAGACATGACGATGGTTCGCTATCTACTGCGTCTGGACAACGCTAGGATTCTAACGACCTGTTAGAATATACTAAGGAATATGCTAACTGCCTATTTAGCCTAATTTTAATGCTAATTAATTCCTAACACTATAATCCGACGGTGGTAGTACAGATTAACCTCCGTCGTTGCTGTGAGCCTGTGACCATCATCCACGTACGCATTCAGCTGACTGCTGGGTCCTCCCTCCTGCAGCGACCGGTTCATCACCAATCCCAAAGACCTGTGTCCTTCATGCACGCATGTACTACTAAGCTATCGACCGTCCATTTTAGGCCCACAACTCAATTATACTCCCTCCGTTTTTTTTAAGTTCTCGTATTAGCTTTGGCCAAAGTCAATCTTTATAAACTTTGATCAATTTTATAAACAAAAATATCAATATATACAATAACAAATCAATACCATTAGATTTATTATTGAATGTACTTTCACATCCTATAAATTTGTTATGATAAATATTTAAATTATTTTCTATGAACTTGGTCAAACTTTGCGAAGTTTGACTTCAGTTAATTCTAATATGCGGAATAAATAAAAACAGAGAGAGTAGATATGCAGTGTCTTCATCTATATATGTACCAACTCATGGATCTATGTCTGTAGTTTGTGCACGCCTACATTATAAACAAATGTATCTTGGTTAGTCAATTACAAGGTGAAGCTACAGATTAATTAGCCGCGCGCTCCGCCGTTGTTGTTGCTTTCATCCATGGGCTCCTCCTCAGTGCCCACCAACCCCACAGTCACAGACCGACCTCACCTCTGCCGTTCATGGAGGCACGTAGCCATCTTCCGGGCCTCCAGCTCAATCATGCAGACTCTGCTTTCATCAAGCAGCTCCATGTGCGCCCGAGTGCGTGGATTTGGCTCTCGGGCTCCGGCATTTCCGAAAACTCAAAAAATATCTTTGGGGTTCGAAAGATCTAATAAAAGTGACGTGGATATGCACATTTGGAAGTTTCAAAAGTCCCCAAAAAAACGTGGATATGCGACCCGTCGACCGCGGGAGAGCGACGGAACGGAGCAGCCGCCTCCCCCCCTGGCCGTCCAACGAGGCAAGTGAAAGCCCAGTCAGTCGTGATGTGGCAGCCAGCATGGTGACAGGTGAGCTCACGGCCTCCGTCGATCCCATTCCATGGCTGGCCTTCCTCTTCACTGACTGGATTTCTTCCACCCAAGTTTGCGTTTGCTGTTGCTTTACCAGAGGACCGTACCGGAATCTCGCCGGTTTGATTCCGGGTGGCTGGCTGTAGCTGGTGGCCGTCGACATGCATCGATGGGCACCAAAAGCGACCCATGGCCCACATGCATGTCTGCCTTTTCCCCAGCAAGGACTAGTATATTTCTGCTTAGTTGGAGGAAAGAACAGAGGAGAGAGAAGGTAAGCGGGCTCTTCGTGAAGAGCCAGCTCTAGCACGTGCTCCTAGGCACTTTGTGAGAATGGAAGGTGGGCCACATAATAAAAAAGTAGTACACTTTTTTGATCTATTATTGTACATGTTGACTATAAGATGGGCTGTAGATGACATGGCACTGGCTTATAGCCAGCAACTGGCTATACTATTAACCATGCTCTGAGGGTGCATCGTGTTCATGTCCAGTGACTGTCTTGAGAGTTCCAACAAGTTAAGTTTTCCTTTGGTGAAAGCATCATGGACAAATCAACATCAGGATTACAATCAAATTTAAGGCACTTCACAAGTGCCTATTACAGGACGCTTGTTTAGCGCAAAAATGAGCAGCTGCATAAGCAGATCTCTTCCCGACTGAGCGAAAAAACACTACTCCCTCCGATCGAAATTAATTGCCGTATAGCACAAGCTTCCGTGGCAAGAGCATGAGCTGCAACTGGACAAAATGAGCCATGATGATTTTCTCTCTCAAAAAACAAATATAATCCAGACATGGCAGAAATGTAGCTTACACGAACCTGAAAATTTACACTTCAAAAACCTTTCAATTTCCTGTAAATCAGAATACAGTTGATTAATACCATCATTAATTTAGTTGGTTCAATAATTCAAGCTAGTTAAGAGATCATAGACCTCTATTAAAAAGCATGACTAAAATGATTCTTGTTGAATCAATAAAAGAGGTACATGCCCTCCACCAATTTCCATCGAAGAACCGCGCTGAAACCACACGATGTAGGGGGTGGGGCGAATAGATGGCAGCACATCCACATTTGCCGCCGGAAGATGAGCACGAGGATCCGAGCCTATAGATGTGCGTATGCACTCAAATGGCACCTTTAGTAAGGGGGCGATGTCCATGGACCGTCCGCTCGAGACTAAGCCGGAAAGAGGTGCCACTGAGGACCATGCAGCCAGGGAGGTTTACGGCACTGGGAAACGTTGCCGCGATTGCTTCAATACAAGATCAGATCAAGGACTTCTCCCAGGCACACATAACTCGGAGAACCCGGTCATAGGTTGGGAAGTATAGCTCCACGATCACAACTACAAAAGAGGTTAGGACGTCAGGATGGCGCCACTATGGTCAGCTCATACACAATATAGAGCTGGGGTTTCTCCCGAAGCATGTACGAAGTCGTAAACCCAGCAAGATGGGGCACTTGATTCTGAGCAACAGTAGCAACGACTCTGCGGGGCAGCCGCAGCCACCGCGGATCTCAGGAGGCGGGATGACGAGAGGGGAGCTCGGAACCGAGCGATGGTTCAAGATAGGTAAGCCTATTGATCATGAATATGCGTTGACAATTTGACATCAAGAACATGAATAAAAAACATGGCTGAAATGAATGTTTATAATTTTTTTGAGACATGAATGCTTATATAAAGTTAATAAAAGAGGCCCGCGCAGTCCACCAATTCCATTATGGAACCAATTCTATCCCACGGACAAAAATGGCTTCAAATAAACAACTCGAAAAATTCCAAGGAGGAAAGCCCTGAATTGATTTGGTGTGATCAGCTGGACAAATCACTCTAACAGCATGCGACCATCACCATGGTTCCTTTCCACGTGCAATTGACGAGGCATGAATATGATGTGTATTTCTAAATGAACTAGAGATACGGTGAAAGAGATGGTGAAAGCGATCAAAGAATTGGCCGGCCAATCGATCGCTAAGTAAATACTTGATTACTAAGCATCATGCATCGACCAACAGGATTAATAAAAACTGCATGTGATCGTGGAGTATTATTGTTTGGGAAAAGCATGCTGCAACTAGGCATATGCGTCCATGCGTCTGGGAGAGTGATTAATTAACTAGAGATTAAGATAATGGAGCATGCATCCAAGGGACCGTCCATGCTCTCACTTCTCAGGGCTGAAGATCTTGGCAGCTCAGCCAGACATTGATCTCAAAACCCAGAGCCGTCCGTGAAATAGCAGTAGAAAAAACAAACGACGATACTGCGATGCACAGCTAGTGTGTGTACTTGTCCACGACTGCGACACCATTGATCTTTACCCAATATGCAAAATGAACAATCTCATTAGGCAGTGAAGATACTTTGGGGGGGGGGGGGGGGGGGGGGCTATTTGGGATGGGGGTATCTGCTGAATTCTTTTTTATGTCTTCAATTGTGTTTCAATCAGGATGATAAATACTCTCTCTGGTCCTTTTTACTCTGCGTATTAAAGTTTAACCAAATTTATATTAACAAATATCAACATTTAAAAATAATAATTTGACATTGTGAATGGTGATACATTTTTCTTTAAGTTTGGTCAAAGTAGAGATACTTTGACTTCAGACGAAATTTATATGCAGACTCAAAAGGACCGGAGGGAGTATACTCATCTGAAATTTAAGCATGAGTCACCTAGATTATGTTTAACTTGTATTTATGTATATGGTGATATTTATCGTAATGCGGTCATAAGCTGCATACGACGTATACGTTGTGAATCACAATGATGTTTTGATAAATACTTCATTATTTGAAATTGATGTGCCAGCAACATGCACGAACATTCAATTGCCGAGTGTAAAAAAAAAGATTAGGGCCAATGATCAAATTCCTATGGAAGGAAATTAGTCATTGGGAAGTTCAGAGCCGGGCTGTGGTGCAACTGTCTCTCATTGTGTTAGCGTGATTTTGAAATGTCCCTATTTCTAAGTGATTCAAAAAAAATGTAAGGAAAGCCAGACAAATTTTTTATTCCATATCCATAACATAATTTGCTCGATTTTAAATAGGTATTTATATAGTTGTATGAACAGTTTTGTTTGATTTTTTTGTTGAATACCTTGAAATACAAGTACAAGACGTAAGTGAAAACAGAAAAAACAAAACCAAAGGAGCTCCTACTTTATAATTAGGTCCAGGAGCCATAAGCCATATTTGTCAAAGTTTGGGTGTAAGTAGGCCCTGCTACCAATACGACCCAATGGACCCGTCTAAACTCTAAAGCAGAAACGAGTAGTCGGTACTCAAAATGTTTTTTTTTTCTCAAATGCCGTGCAGTCCTGTACTTAACAATCCAGACGCAGTAGATTATATGGAGCGTCCCGGCATTATTTTAAGTGAAAAAAATTCCAAAACAATGTAACTATCTTCGATGTTTATAAAATACATCATGATGTCTTTCTCTAGAAATAAAAAATGTAAAAATTGCATATAAAATGAATAAGAAATTAGACAGCACGAACTTGATACATTCACTTAAACTTGGTGGCATCCATGCCATTTTCATTCCCCAACAAATTGATTTACATGTGAACAATGATCATCATCATCATCAACATCATAGCCCTGTCATCAACACCATCTAATTCATCTTACTAAACCAAAAACCAGAACGAAGAACAAAAATGAAGTGATAGGCAGAGTCGCTAGTACTCCATCTCCAACTGTCCAAGAGAAAAGGAAGCCACCGACCGAGAACAACCGATCCATAACTTGTTGTAAGTGATCAGTCTAATCGACGACTACCAAGTCATCATCTGTGTATATATGGTTGTACGACGAGTCCATATCATGCACGACAAGCTTCTCGGCGGTGACGCTAGTGCCGGTGGCGTTGTTGAACATGTAGACCCCCGCTGCCGCGTAGATGGCCTCGGTCGGGTACGCCCTCGACGTTGCTGTCAACCTCCCGCCCATCGCGAAGCTCTGCACAATGGAGTGGTCCACGAGCACCCTAACGGAAAAATCTTCGCCGTCGAGCACTGGCACCGTGCTACCCACCACCCGCTTCACCACGTCACTAGCATGCGACGAGCGCAACTCGTCGTGGCAGAAGTGAGTCCGAAGACCACCGTCGAGGCCCTTGGACACATAGAAGTACACTCCCGTCTGTTCGGTCAGGGCGCGGTTGGCGAGGACAAGGAGGCCGAAGGGGCCAAGCGCGCCGCGGGTGGCAGCCCCGCTGCTGGTGGTGCAGTTGTAGCTAACATCGGCCTCGTTGAGGGCCTCAATGGCGGAGGCATCGATGCGGAAGGTTGCCTCGATGTCGAGCTGAGCGGTCTGATGGAGGGGGAGGAAGGCAACGGAGCCGGCGCCGACGGTGATGCCGCTGAGATCGGTGGTGTTGATGCGGAGGGCATCGAGCTCCTCCACAGGCCATTGGACGAGGTTCGTCCGGGTCTTCTCGTCAAGCTCCACTGTCCTCGGAATCGACTGCACGCACAACACACACCATTAAGTCAGTGGATCCAATAATTCAAAATAGTTAAGGCCATCGATCATGAGTGCACATTCACATCATGAACTTGAAGAAAAAAACATATCTGCAAATGATTCTTGCTTAATTAATATAAAGGGTGCCGCGCCCTGCACCTATTTCCATTAAAGAACATTAGCACACGAACAAAAAGGCTTCACATAATTAACATCAAAGATTCGAAGGAAGAAAGTCCCGATTTGATTTGGTGCGGTTTGTTAGCTGGGAACGGACTCCACGTGCGACTGACCAGGCATGCACATGATGTTTGTTTGTATATGGTTGTTGAGCTACACTAGAGATGGTGAAGTGGGCACTACATCGACAGTGTATTGGCTCTTGGAAGTTGCAACGAGATGGTGAAAGTGACCAAAGAAAACTAGTCCTGAAATTCAGCCGCCCGGCCGGCCTATCGACCGATGAGTAACATATAATTAACCATCATGCACCTACCTCGAGGATTAATAATACAAGTAATTACTGGTTGAAAAAAAATACTTACTACGTTTCAAATTGAACGGCGTACTACGCTTGGTTGGGATAAACTTTTTGATACGATGCAATATGCAATATATAAATTGAAAGGCAGAGATTGGTGCAATGTGTTTGCCATTTGGGTACTTAATTAGTTTAGTAATTAACTAGATACCAAATCGAGCGTGCAGCCAAGGAAGGGGCCGACCATGTTCTCCAGATCTCAAGCTTTTGACAGCTCAGCCAGACAGCAACCCACAGCCTAGAGCCGTCCGTTATTAGTTTTTTTATTACACAACAAAAAAGACAAACGACATCATGACTGCGACGCCGCACAGCTAGTGCTCTACGTACTGTTGTTACTGGCCCATGGCTGTCACACCAAGGATCTACCCCACCCAAGATTGCAAAACCAACGGTGCAGCTAATGATGTCGATCAATGATGATAAAACGTAATGTAAAATTAAGACAATCGTGTCAATGTACTTTAGTGTGGGTAGGGTGATAGTTACCTGGAGGTTGGCCCACCCCTTGGTGATGTCGGCGCGCTCCGAGTCGGTCTCGCCGACGTACGCCCACACGACGCGCCGCTTCTTCACGGGGTCGTAGAAGGACTTGGACGCGTAGTACTTGCCCCAGTCGTACCGCAGCCCGACGCCGAGCTCCAGCTCCTCGTCGATCGGCGTCCACTTGTTGGCGGCGGCGTCGAACCGGCCCAGCGAGTACCAGTCGTGCCGGTCGTCGTCGCTGCTCTCCTTGAGCACGTACAGCACGTCCTCGGCCGTCGAGTTGTACATGTCGCTGGCCTTGCGGCCCCCGCCGACGGCGTAGAGGTCGATGCACTCGTACTCGCCGGTGCCCTTGGGGCCGCGGTACATGTACCCCGGCATCAGCTCGTAGCTGAGGAAGTCCTTGGTCTTGTAGGAGAAGACGATGCCGGAGTGGTCCGAGTCGTTCTTGGAGCCGATGATGGTGCGCCACGTGCCGTCGGACTCGTCGAACCACGCGGTGGTGGGGTCGCGGAAGTCCTTCATGCCGATGCCGGGGGGCGGGAACACGACGGGGTTGGCGGGGTGCTTGACCCACTCGCGGAGGAGGGGATCGCTCGGGTCGGCGGGCTCCGCGAGGCAGGTCACCTGCGCAAAGGTCTCGGTGTTCCCCGTGTAGAGGAGGATGACCTTGCCGTCGGGGAGCACGGTGATGGAGCCGGTGAGGACGCCCTTGATGTCGTACCACTGGTCGGGCACCAAGGCCGGCGGGAGGTGGCGCCAGTGAATGAGGTCCTTGGACACGGCGTGGCCCCACACGATTTGGGGCTCCCACACGGAGCCCGACGGGTTGTACTGGTAGAAGAAGTGGTACCATCCGCCATAGTAAACCGGACCTGCAATGGATGCACACAATGTATTTCAGTCAAATATATTCCACATCTTTAGAAAAAAGTTAGTACAATATATTCCACAGGTGATGAATCTCTGAACAAGTAAGAATATTCGATCCATGGATCAGTTGGGTGGTGCGTGTACTGACCGTTGGGATCTGCATGAGGTAGCCGGAGAATGCCGCCGCCGGGGAGCAAACAAAACGGGAAGCAGAGGCAGCGAGGTCAGTTTCTGGATCAAACCAAGCCGGAAAAAAAGGAAAAGAAATTTGGATCTGAAGATTTAACCGAAGGGAGGATGAACTGGGGCAGTATATACCGTTCTGGTAGTACTTGTCCGGCTGGAAATGGTAGCCGGTGCGCTGCCACTGCAGCATGGCGTTGCTCCACGGGAACGCGTTGGCGGAGTAGGCCCCCGACGTCTTCTCCGACACGCCGTGCTCCTTGCCCCTGCTCCTCGGGAACTCCGTCGCCGGGGTCGCCGGCACGGAGGCGGCCACCGCGTCCCAGCCCGCCCCGCTGGCCCCGAAGACCGCGGCGGCGACGACGAGCGCCACCACGGCCGAGGCGGCCAGCACGGCGGCGCACGCGCGCCACCTCAGGCCACCGCCGCCGGCCCGCTCCTCCTCGATGCCCTTGGCGTCCGCGGAGGAGGACGGCAGCTGCTCGTAGGCGTACGGCAGCGGCGGCGTGCCGGGGATGAGTATGACGCGAGACGAATCCATGGCGCCGCCGCTGCTGGCCCGATGATCCCGAGGTAACTCGGTAGATTCTTTTCTGACCGATGGATGGGTGGTGGCTTCAGTGGGGGAGCGGGGGAGATTTATAGCTGGGGTTCGGGGGTAAAGATGGGATTTTTTTGGGATGGAACCAGCTGGGGTTTTGCGTAGGGTTTTGGCATCTACCGTCCGTTGCAAAACAAAAACACCTCACGCTTAGTTTTTGCTTTTGCGATGACACCTCACACTTTGTTGCACATGCTCTTTGTTCTTGTGTTTATGGCAATGAGAAGGCATTACTGCTCTTGGGCCTCTGCTGGTTTCTTGGAAAAATATCTACAAACAAGGTGGCCCCATAAGATCGGCGGATCCTCTCGCCGCGACTCCTTTTAGTAGGTGGTTGCGATTCATCAACATTGCATTTAAAAAAAAAATTGTACACATGTACAAGCTTGTGTTCCTATTGCCCACATAAATGTTCAGGCCAATAAAATCAACCTATGTGTCATGTATTAAAAAACATGTTCCATGCTTAAGAATGACTTACTTCAGCATTGGTTTTTATTTTGTTTTTAAAGGCATAAATCTTATGTTTTACATGATTTGCCGCCTCATATGCCTTTCAGAAATTGCTTGTCCTAGAGATTATGCCGAGTTCGTTAAGAAGGAAACAATGGTTGTTTGTAAAAGGGAGTGTGTAGATGTAAAAGGGAGTGTGTAGATGCATGGGTCTATTTCATGGTTCTGTCATCGCATAAGATGTTCTTCAAAGAGGTTATGGTCAAACTACGTTGAAAAAGAACACATGTTTTTGCACCGGACTTAAACGTGTCTGGTAAGAGACGTTGCATACTGAACACCAATATTTGAAGGAAAAATAAATTGGTCTGGAAACTAAACTTGTTGAAGAGGTTATGAGCAACTACATTGAAAAGGAACACACGTGTGCTTGCAAGAGACTATTGCGTGGCCTATAAGAAATGTTCCATATGACGACATGATGCAGAAACATGATAATACATTGGTTTTGCTTTTAATTTTCAGGGGCATACACCTTAAGGTTTTTGAGGATTTGTCGTCTTTTGATGTATAGTTGCTTGTCCAGGAGATTATCATCGACATTTTTTAAGAAGGAAACAATGTTTGTTTGTGATGAGGAATGTGTAGATGCAAAAGGTCACCACCGCCATGTTGTCCTCTCCGTTGGCCCGTCAGGAATCGGACAACCCTGTAATAGGGACAATGGGGCTTCGCGACAGAACAAGCGGACAATATTGCTGTCTATTTCATAATTTTGTAATTGTATAAGGTTTTGTTGAAGAAATTATGATCAACTACATCGAAAAAGAACACATGTCTTTGCACCGGACTTAGTCGTGTCCGGCAAGAAATTTTGCATACTGCGATACAATAGTGTGATCAACTACGTTGAAAAAGAACACATGTGCTTGCATGGGACGCATGCATGTTCGGTAAGAAACAATGCATTATACGACATGATAACACTACAGAACAACAAGATTTCGAAGGAAAATTAAATTGATCCAGAAACTAATCCTTTTTCCTTCATGAAACAAGTGCACGCATGCAGTGAGTTATTTTACTTCCAAATGTCTATTACTCCGTGATTCCACCCACCGAGAGGATTATAGATGTGGAACAGTGAAATCCATCAAAGCATATATGTTGAGGGAAGAGATGTAACTAGTTATAACTTTCAAGGTAATGACTGGACATGATGCATGACACATCACATTAGAGCTTATTGTCAAAATATTAAGGAACAAGACACCATCGGGTTTGCATTAGGTTCATAAGATTGGCAGATTCACTTGTCGCGATTCCTTCAGTAGGTGGTTGCGAATGATGAACCACAAGTATAGGAGATCAATCGTAGTTCTTTTGATAAGTAAAAGTGTCGAACCCAACAAGGAGCAGAATGAATTAACAAGTAGTTTTGAGCAAGGTTTCACTTCAAGTGTTGTAAAGATAATTTTGATAACAAGGCAAATAGTAACAAAAGTAATAAAGTGCAGCAAGTGGCCCAATCCTTCTATATGCTAAGGACAAGCAGGTGGTGTTTCTTATAATAGCTAAAACGCTCTTGAGGAGACATGAGAATCTCGTCAAGTTACTTTCACAACTATTGATTAAGTTACTGTTCCTTGCTTTGGTAAGTGTTGTGTGGGTGAACCAGAGCTAAGGTACTGTTCTAACTTGAACAAATACCTTCTTATGATTATGCCCCCCATGCAAACATATGCAACTACAAGACAAGTAACTAAGATAAATATAACCATAACATTAAACAATAGGATCCAAAACAGCCCCTCACGGAACAATTCATAAACTGGGGTTTGAGTTTCTATCACTCCCGCGACCCATCATCTACAAACTAATTCCACAATGTCTTCCCCTAGGCCCAAAGATGGTGAACTGTCATGTACCCGACGTTCACATAACACCACTAGAAGAATAACAACACACCATATCGTCAAAAACATTGAACGGTGATCAACTTAACATGATTACTGGCAACAAGACTTCTCTCATATCCTCAAGATAAAATGCAACTACTCACAAGACATCATATGGATCAGGATCAGTAGGTATAAATATATGATGAACTATCTGAACTCAACAATCTTTCACCAATAAATCTTCTACGCATCAACTACAAGATGTAATCAACACACATAAGTACTTCGAGTTACCAATCTAAGGTTTGATACAAAGATTGAACAAAAATGTGAAGGAAATATTCCCTAGAGGCAATAATAAAGTTGTTATTTATATTTCCTTATATCATGATAAATGTTTATTATCCATGCTAGAATTGTATTAACCGGAAACTTGATACATGTGTGGATATATAGACAATACACCGTGTCCCTAGTAAGCCTCTACTAGACTAGCTCGTTAATCAAAGATGGTTAAGTTTCCTAGCCATAGACATGTGTTGTCATTTGATGAATGGGATCACGTCATTAGGAGAATGATGTGATGGACAAGACCAATCCGTTAGCTTAGCATTATGATCCTTCAGTTTTATTGCTATTGCTTTCTTCATGACTTATACATATTCATCTGACTATGAGATTATGCAACTCCCGAATACCGGAGGAACGCCTTGTGTGCTATCAAACGTCACAACGTAACTGGGTGATTATAAAGATGCTCTACAGGTGTCTCCGAAGGTGTTTGTTGGGTTGGCATAGATCAAGATTAGGATTTGTCACTCCGTGTATCGGCGAGGTATCTCTGGGCCCTCTCGGTAATGCACATCATAATAAGCCTTGCAAGCAATGTGACTAATGAGTTAGTTACGGGATGATGTATTACGAAACGAGTAAAGAGACTTGCCGGTAACGAGATTGAAGACTAGGTATGAAGATACCGACGATCGAATCTCGGGCAAGTAACATACCGATGACAAAGGGAATTACGTATGTTGTCATAAGGTTCGACCGATAAAGATCTTCGTAGAATATGTAGGAGCCAATATGGGCATCCAGGTTCCGCTATTGGTTATTTACTGGAGAGGTGTCTCGGTCATGTCTACATAGTTCTCGAACCCATAGGGTCCGCACGCTTAACATTCGTTGACGATATAGTATTATATGAGTTGTGTATGTTGGTGACCGAATGTTGTTCGGAGTCCCGGATGAGATCACGGACATGACGAGGAGCTCTGGAATGGTCCGGAGGTAAAGATTCATATATTGGATGATATGGTTAGGTCAAGGAGTCAGGCCCATGGGGCTATAGGTCGGTGCAAAAGATAGTTTTGCGGAGGTCAGAGGCCAAACGCCGGAGACCCTGGCGTCTGGCCCTGGGCCAGGCGCCGAGGCCCATGGCGTCTGGGCCAGACGTCAAGGATTGTGGCGTTTGGTCCTGGAGTCCGAGTGGGACTCTTGCCTTTCGGGCAAAACCGACTTTGAGGAGGCTTTTACTCCAAGTTTCGACCCCAGGGCTCAACATATAAATAGAGGGGCAGGGCTAGCACCCAAGAAACATGAAGAATCACCAAGCCGTGTGCCAGCAACCCCGTTCCCTCTAGTTTATCCTCCGTCATAGTTTTTGTAGTGCTTGGCGAAGCCCTGCGGAGATTGTTCTTCACCAACACCGTCACCACGCCGTTGTGCTGCCGGAACTCATCTACTACTTCGCCCATCTTACTGGATCGAGAAGGCGAGGACGTCATCGAGCTGAACGTGTGCTGAACGCGGAGGTGCCATACGTTCGGTACTTGATCGGGATGGATCGTGAAGGTGTACGACTACATCAACCGCGTTGTCAAACGCTTCCGGTTTCGGTCTACGAGGGTACGTGGACACACTCTCCCTGCTCGTTGCTATGCATCACCAAGATAGATCTTGCGTGATCGTAGGAATTTTTTTGAAATTACTGCATTCCCAACAGTGGCATCCGAGCCAGGTCTATGCGTAGATGTTATATGCACGAGTAGAACACAAAGAGTTGTGTGCGACAATAGTCATACTGCTTACCAGCATGTCATACTTTGATTCGGCGGTATTGTTGGATGAAGCGGCCCAGACCGACATTACATGACCGCGTTCATGAGACTGGTTCTACCGCCGTGCTTTGCACATAGGTGGCTAGTGGGTGTCTGTTTCTCCAACTTTAGTTGAATCGAGTGTGACTACGCCCGGTCCTTGTTGAAGGTTAAAACAACACACTTGACAAAAAATCGTTGTGGTTTTGATGCGTAGGTAAGAACGGTTCTTGCTAAGCCCGTAGCAGCCACGTAAAACTTGCAACAACAAAGTAGAGGATGTCTAACTTGTTTTTGTAGGGCATGTTGTGATGTGATATGGTCAAGACGTGATGAGATATAAATTATTGTATGAGATGATCATGTTTTGTAAAAGTTATCGGCAACTGGCAGGAGACTTATGGTTGTCGCTTTATTGTATGAAATGCAGTCGCCATGTAATTGCTTTACTTTATCACTAAGCGATAGCGATAGTCGTAGCAATAGTTGGCGAGACGACAACGATGCTACGATAGAAATCAAGGTGTCAAGCCGGTGACGATGGTGATCATGACAGTGCTTTGGAGATGGAGATCAAAGGCACAAGATGATGATGGCCATATCATATCACTTATTTTGATTGCATGTGATGTTTATCCTTTATGCATCTTCTTTTGCTTAGTACGGCGGTAGCATTATAAGATGATCTCTCACTAAATTTCAAGGTACAAGTGTTCTCCCTGAGTATGCACCGTTGCTACAAATCGTCGTGCCGAGACACCACGTGCCCCCCTCCTAGTCCAATTCGGACCGGAGGGGGAGGGGGCGCGCGGCCTGCCCTGGCTGCCCCTCTCTCTCTCTCTCCACTAAAGCCCATTAGGGCCCATATACTCCCCGGGGGGTTCCGGTAACCCCCCCCGGTACTCCTGTATATGCCCGAACTCTCTCGAAACCTTTCCGATGTCCAAACATAGTCATCCAATATATCGATCTTTATGTCTCGACCATTTCGAGACTCCTCGTCATGTCTGTGATCATAATCATATCCGGGACTCCGAACTACCTTCGGTACATCAAAACACATAAACTCATAATAACGATCGTCACCGAACGTTAAGCGTGCGGACCCTACGGGTTCGAGAACTATGTAGACATGACCGAGACTCATCTCCGGTCAATAACCAATAGCGGAACCTGGATGCTCATATTGGTTCCTACATATTCTACGAAGATCTTTATCGGTCAAACCGCATAACAACATACGTTGTTCCCTTTGTCATCGGTATGTTACTTGCCCGAGATTCGATCGTCGGTATCTCAACACCTAGTTTAATCTCGTTACCGGCAAGTCTCTTTACTCGTTCCGTAATGCATCATCCCGCAACTAACACATTAGTCACATTGCTTGCAAGGCTTATAGTGATGTGCATTACCGAGAGGGCCCAGAGATACCTCTCCGACAATCGGAGTGACAAATCCTAATCTCGATCTATGCCAACTCAACAAACACCATTGGAGACACCTGTAGAGCACCTTTATAATCACCCAGTTACGTTGTGACGTTTGGTGGACGGTGCACATAGCTTTTAACATTACTCCTCCGAGTTCTGTCAGCTCGTTATTTGGAACGTGGCTTAACAGGATAGAGTCCGAAACAGCGAGCCACATCCGCGTAGGAGTATGTGCATATTTTGTGGGCAGTCTGGAACTGCAGAAATGATTTGGTCTTTAACAGAACATCAAATATTCATTTTTTGCAGGTTATCTTCCGGGCCAGTGCGTTGATCCGTATGTGGTCGGTACTCACTCCGACGGAGGCCAGGGAGCATTTGGTTACTGGATCTATCCGGTGGGAGATGGTAGCACGGGATGTCTTCAACCGGTTTGGATGGCGGTCATGTAATAGGATAGGCAATTAGTTTTCCTATCTTTTTTGTGCCAGCCGGTTGTGGCTTTTATGGCCTTTTTATTGGCTCTTTGTGCGCTTGTCTTTACTTTTTTCGAGACTTTACGACCTTGTTGAACCTATTTGCTTTTTATAAAGGTGGCCGTATGCATCGTTCTGATGCAGAGGCCGGGGAGCCCCCCCCTTTCGAAAAAAAACGTTGTGACGTTTGGTAGCACACCAAGTGTTCCTCCGGTATTCGGGAGTTGCATAATCTCATAGTCATGGGAACATGTATAAGTCATGAAGAAAGCAATAGCAACATACTAAAGGATCAAGTGCTAAGCTAACAAAATGGGTCAAGTCAATCACATCATTCTCTAATGATGTGAGCCCGTTAATCAAATGACAACTCATGTCTATGGCTAGGAAACTTAACCATCTTTGATTCAACGAGCTAGTCAAGTAGAGGCATACTAGTGACACTCTGTTTGTCTATGTATTCACACATGTACTAAGTTTCCGGTTAATATAATTCTAGCATGAATAATAAACATTTATCATGATATAAGGAAATATAAATAACAACTTTATTATTGCCTCTAGGGCATATTTCCTTCAGTCTCCCACTTGCACTAGAGTCAATAATCTAGTTCACATCGCCATGTGATTTAACACCAATAGTTCACATCACCATGTGATTAACACCCATAGTTCACATCATCATGTGACCAACACCCAAAGGGTTTACTAGAGTCAATAATCTAGTTCACATCGCTATGTGATTAACACCCAAAGAGTACTTAAGGTGTGATCATGTTTTGCTTGTGAGAGAAGTTTAGTCAACGGATCTGCCACATTCAGAGCCGTATGTATTTTGCAAATATTCTATGTCTTACAATACTCTGCACGGAACTACTATAGCTAATTGCTCCCACTTTCAATATGTATCTAGATTGAGACTTAGAGTCATCCGGATCAGTATCAAAACTTGCATCGAGGTAACCCTTCACGACGAACCTTTTGTCACCTCCATAACCGAGAAACATATCCTTATACCACTAAGGATAATTTTGACCGCTGTCCAGTGGTCCACTCCTGGATCACTATTGTACCCTCTTGCCAAACTCATGGTGAGGTATACAATAGGTCTGGTACACAGCATGGCATACTTTATAGAACCTATGACTGAGGCATTGGGAATGACTTTTCATTCTATTTCTATTTTCTGCCGTGGTCGGGTTTTGAGTCTTTACTCAACATCACACCTTGCAATACAGGCAAGAGCTCTTTCTTTGATTGTTCCATTTTGAACTACTTCAAAATCTTGTCAAGGTATGTACTCATTGAAAAAACATATCAAGCGTCTTGATCGATCTCTATAGATCTTGAAGCTCAATATGTAAGCAGCTTCACCGAGGTCTTTCTATGAAAAACTCCTTTCAAACACTCCTTTATGCTTCCAGAAAATTCTACATCATTTCCGATCAACAATATGTCATTCACATATACTTATCAGAAAGGCTGTAGTGCTCCCACTCACTTTCTTGTAAATACAGGCTTCACTGCAAGCCTGTATAAAACTATATGCTTTGATCAACTCATCAAACCGTATATTCCAACTCCGAGATGCTTGCACCGGTCCATAGATGGATCGCTGGAGCTTGCACATTTTGTTAGCACCTTTAGGATTGACAAAACCTTCTGGCTGCATCATATACAACTCTTTTTTAATAAATCCATTAAGGAATGCAGTTTTGTTATTCATTTGCCAGATTTCATAAAATGCGGCAATTGGTAACATGATTCGGACAGACTTAAGCATCGATGCGAGTGAGAAAATCTCATTGTAGTCAACACCTTGAACTTGTCGAAAACCTTTTGCGATAATTCGATCTTTGTAGATAGTAACACTACCATCAGCGTCCGTCTTCCTCTTGAAAATCCATTTATTCTCAATGGCTTGCCGATCATCGGGCAATTCCACCAAAGTCCATACTTTGTTCTCATACATGGATCCCATCTCAGATTTTATGGCCCATTTTGCGGAATCTGGGCTCATCATCGCTTCCTCATAGTTCGTAGGTTTTTCATGGTCTAGTAACATGACTTCCAGAACAGGATTACCGTACTACTCTGGCGGGGAACGTACTCTGGTTGACCTACGAGGTTCGGTAGCAACTTGATTTGAAGTTTCATGATCATCATCATTAGCTTCCTCACTAATTGGTGTAGGAATCACTAGAACTGATTTATGTGATGAACTACTTTCCAATAAGGGAGCAGGTACATTTACCTCATCAAGTTCTACTTTCCTCCCACTCACTTCTTTCGAGAGAAACTCCTTCTCAAGAAAGGATCCATTCTTAGCAACGAATATCTTGCCTTCGGATCTGTGATAGAAGGTGTACCCAACAGTCTCCTTTGGGTATCCTATGAAGACACATTTCTCCGATTTGGGTTCGAGCTTATCAGGTTGAAGCTTTTTCACATAAGCATCACATCCCCAAACTTTAAGAAACGAAAACTTGGGTATCTTGCCAAACCACAGTTCATATGGTGTGGTCTCAACGGATTTAGATGGTGCCCTATTTAACGTGAATGCAGCTGTCTCTAATGCATAACCCCAAAACGATTGTGATAAATCGGTAAGACATCATAGATCGCACCATATCTAATAAAATACGGTTATGACATTCGGACACACCATTACGCTGTGGTGTTCCAGGTGGCGTGAGTTGCGAAACTATTCCGCATTGTTTCAAATGAAGACCAAACTCATAACTCAAATATTCTCCTCCATGATCAGATTGTAGAAACTTTATTTTCTTGTTACGATGATTTTCCACTTCACTCTGAATTTTTTTGAACTTTTCAAATGTTTCAGACTTATGTTTCATCAATTAGATATACCCATATCTGCTCAAATCATCTGTGAAGGTGAGAAAATAATGATACCCGCCGCGAACCTCAATATTCATCGGACCACATACATCAGTATGTATGATTTCCAACAAATCTATTGTTCGCTCCATTGTTCCAGAGAACGGAGTTTTAGTCATCTTGCCCATGAGGCATGGTTCGCAAGCATCAAGTGATTCATAATCAACTGATTCCAAAAGCCCATCAGCATGGAGTTTCTTCATGCGCTTTACACCAATATGACCTAAACGGCAGTGTCACAAATAAGTTGCACTATCATTATTAACTTTGCATCTTTTGGCTTCAATATTATGAATATGTGTATCACTACGATCGAGATTCAATAAACCATTTATATTGAGTGTATGACCATAGAAGGTTTTATTGATGTAAATAGAACAACAATTATTCTATGACTTTAATGAATAACCGTATTGCAATAAACATGATCCAATCATATTCATGCACAACGCAAACACCAAATAACATTTATTTTAGGTTCAACACTAATCCCGACGGTAAGGGAGTGTGCGATGGTGATCTTATCCTTGGAATCACTTCCAACACACATCATCACCTTGCCCTTAACTAGTCTCTGTTTATTTGCAACTCCCGTTTCGAGTTACTACTCTTAGCAACTGAACCAGTATCAAATACCGAGGGGTTGCTATAAACACTAGTAAAGTACACATCAATAACATGTATATCAAATATACCTTTGTTCACTTTGCATCCTTCTTATCCGCCAAGTATCTAGGGCAGTTCCACTTCCAGTGACCATTTCCTTTGCAGTAGAAGCATTTAGTTTCCGGCTTGGGTCTAGCTTTGGGGTTCTTCATGGGAGTGGCAACTTGCTTGCCATTCTTTCTTGAAGTTCCCTTTCTTTCCCTTGCCCTTTTACTTCAAACTAGTGGTCTTGTTAACAATCAACACTTGATGCTCTTTCTTGATTTCTACCTTCGCCGATTTTAGCATCGCGAAGAGCTCGCGAATCGTTTTCGTCCATCCCTTACATATTATAGTTCACCACGAAGTTTTAGTAACTTGTTGATGTGACTAGAGAACTCTGTCAATCACTATATTTTCTGGAAGATTAACTCCCACTTTATTCAAGTGATTGTAGTACTCAGACATTTTGACCACATGCTCACTGGTTGAGCTATTCTCATCCATCTTGTAGGCAAAGTAATTGTCAGAGGTCTCATACCTCTCAACACGGGCATGAGTCTGAAATACCAATTTCAACTCTTGGAACATCTCATATGCTCCATGTCGTTCAAAACATTTTTGAAGTCCCGGTTCTAAGCCGTAAAGCATGGTGCACTAAACTATCAAGTGTTGAAATATGTCCTAGAGGCAATAATAAATGGTTATTATTATATTTCTTTGTTCATGATAATTGTCTATTGTTCATGCTATAATTGTGTTATCCGGAAATCGTAATGCATGTGTGAATACATAGACCACAACGTGTCCCTAGTAAGCCTCTAGTTGACTAGCTCGTTGATCAACAGATAGTCATGGTTTCCTGACTATGGACATTGGATGTCATTGATAACGGGATCACATCATTAGGAGAATGATGTGTTGGACAAGACCCAATCCTAAGCATAGCTCAAAGATCGTGTAGTTCGTTTGCTAGAGCTTTTCCAATGTCAAGTATCTTTTCCTTAGACCATGAGATCGTGCAACTCCCGGATGCCGTAGGAGTGCTTTGGGTGTGACAAACGTCACAACGTAACTGGGTGACTATAAAGGTGCACTACGGGTATCTCCGAAAGTGTCTGTTGGGTTGGCACGGATCGAGACTGGGATTTGTCACTCCGTATGACGGAGAGGTATCTCTGGGCCCACTCGGTAATGCATCATCATAATGAGCTCAATGTGACTAAGGAGTTAGCCACGGGATCATGTATTACGGTACGAGTAAAGAGACTTGCCGGTAACGAGATTGAACAAGGTATTGGGATACCGACGATCGAATCTCGGGCAAGTAACATACCGATTGACAAAGGGAATTGAATACGGGATTGATTGAATCCTCGACATCGTGGTTCATCCGATGAGATCATCGTGGAACATGTGGGAGCCAACATGGGTATCCAGATCCCGCTGTTGGTTATTGACCGGAGAGGCGTCTCGGTCATGTCTGCATGTCTCCCGAACCCGTAGGGTCTACACACTTAAGGTTCGGTGACGCTAGGGTTGTAGAGATATGAGTATGCGGAAACCCGAAAGTTGTTCGGAGTCCCGGATGAGATCCTGGACGTCACGAGGAGTTCCGGAATGGTCCGGAGGTGAATAATTATATATAGGAAGTCAAGTTTCGGCCACCGGGAAAGTTTCGGGGGTTATCGGTATTGTACCGGGACCACCGGAAGGGTGCCGGGGGTCCACCGGGTGGGGCCACCTATCCCGGAGGGCCCCATGGGCTGAAGTGGGAAGGGAACCAGCCCTTAGTGGGCTGGGGCGCCCCCCATGGGCCTCCCCCTGCGCCTAGGGTTGGAAACCCTGGGGTGGGGGGCGCCCCACTTGCCTTGCGGGGCAAGTTTCCCCCCTGGCCGCCGCCGCCCCCTTTAGATGGGATCCAGGCCGGCGGCCCCCCCTCCCAGGGGGCCTATATATAGTGGGGGGAGGGAGGGCAGCAGTACCACAGCCCCTGGCGCCTCCCTCTCCCCCTGCAACACCTCTCCCTCTCGCAGAAGCTTGGCGAAGCCCTGCCGAGATCCCGCTACATCCACCACCACGCCGTCGTGCTGCTGGATCTCCATCAACCTCTCCTTTCCCCTTGCTGGATCAAGAAGGAGGAGACGTCGCTGCTCCGTACGTGTGTTGAACGCGGAGGTGCCGTCCGTTCGGCACTCGGTCATCGGTGATTTGGATCACGGCGAGTACGACTCAATCAACCCCGTTCATTAGAACGCTTCCGCTCGCGATCTACAAGGGTATGTAGATGCACTCCTTTCCCCTCGTTGCTAGTATACTCCATAGATGGATCTTGGTGATGCGTAGGAAATTTTAAAATTCTGCTACGATCCCCAACAGTGGCATCATGAGCCAGGCCTATGCGTAGTTACTATGCACGAGTAGAACAGAAAGCAGTTGTGGGCGTAGATGTTGTCAATTTTTCTTGCCACTACTAGTCTTATCTTGTTTCGGCGGTATTGTGGGATGAAGCGGCCCGGACCGACCTTACACGTACGCTTACGTGAGACAGGTTCCACCGACTGACATGCACTAGTTGCATAAGGTGGCTAGCGGGTGTCTGTCTCTCCCACTTTAGTCGGAACGGATTCGATGAAAAGGGTCCTTATGAAGGGTAAATAGAAATTGGCATATCACGTTGTGGTCTTACGTAGGTAAGAAATGTTCTTGCTAGAAACCTATAGAAGCCGCGTAAAAACTTGCAACAACAATTAGAGGACGTCTAACTTGTTTTTGCAGCATGTGCCTTGTGATGTGATATGGCCAGAAGATGTGATGAATGATATATGTGATGTATGAGATTGATCATATTCTTGTAATAGGAATCACGACTTGCATGTCGATGAGTATGACAACCGGCAGGAGCCATAGGAGTTGTCTTTATTATTTTGTATGACCTGCGTGTCATTGAATAACGCCATGTAATTTACTTTACTTTATTGCTAAACGCGTTAGCCATAGAAGTAGAAGTAATCGTTGGTGTGACAACTTCATGAAGACACGATGATGGAGATCATGATGATGGAGATCATGGTGTCATGCCGGTGACGAAGATGATCATGGCGCCCCGAAGATGGAGATCAAAGGAGCAAAATGATATTGGCCATATCATGTCACTATTTGATTGCATGTGATGTTTATCATGTTTTGCATCTTATTTGCTTAGAACGACGGTAGTAAGTAAGATGATCCCTTATAATAATTTCAAGAAAGTGTTCCCCCTAACTGTGCACCATTGCGAAGGTTTGTTGTTTCGAAGCACCACGTGATGATCGGGTGTGATAGATTCTAACGTTCGCATACAACGAGTGTTGACGAGCCTAGCATGTACAGACATGGCCTCGGAACACACGCAATACACTTAGGTTGAGTTGACGAGCCTAGCATGTACAGACATGGACTCGGAACACGGAAGACCGAAAGGTCGAGCATGAGTCGTATAGAAGATACGATCAACATGGAGATGTTCACCGATCTTGACTAGTCCGTCTCACGTGATGATCGGACACGGCCTAGTTAACTCGGATCATGTTTCACTTAGATGACTAGAGGGATTTCTATCTGAGTGGGAGTTCATTGAATAATTTGATTAGATGAACTTAATTATCATGAACTTAGTCTAAAATCTTTACAATATGTCTTGTAGATCAAATGGCCCACGTTGTCCTCAACTTCAACGCGTTCCTAGAGAAAACCAAGCTGAAAGATGATGGCAGCAACTATACGGACTGGGTCCGGAACCTGAGGATCATCCTCATAGCTGCCAAGAAAGATTATGTCCTAGAAGCACCGCTAGGTGAAGCACCAATCCCAGAGAACCAAGATGTTATGAACGCTTGGCAATCACATGCTGATGATTACTCCCTCGTTCAGTGCGGCATGCTTTACAGCTTAGAACCGGGGCTCCAAAAGCGTTTTGAGAAACATGGAGCATATGAGATGTTCGAAGAGCTGAAAATGGTTTTCCAAGCTCATGCCCGGGTCGAGAGATATGAAGTCTCCGACAAGTTCTTCAGTTGTAAAATGGAGGAAAATAGTTCTGTCAGTGAGCACATACTCAGAATGTCTGGGTTACACAACCGCTTGTCTCAGCTGGGAGTTAATCTCCAGGATGACGCGGTCATTGACAGAATCCTTCAGTCGCTTCCACCGAGCTACAAGAGCTTTGTGATGAACTTCAATATGCAAGGGATGGAAAAGACCATTCCTGAGGTATATTCAATGCTGAAATCAGCGGAGGTGGAGATCAGAAAAGAACATCAAGTGTTGATGGTGAATAAAACCACTAAGTTCAAGAAAGGCAAGGGTAAGAAGAACTTCAAGAAGGACGGCAAGGGAGTTGCCGCGCCCGGTAAGCCAGTTGCCGGGAAGAAGTCAAAGAATGGACCCAAGCCTGAGACTGAGTGCTTTTATTGCAAGGGAAGTGGTCACTGGAAGCGGAACTGCCCCAAATACTTAGCGGACAAGAAGGCCGGCAATACCAAAGGTATATGTGATATACATGTAATTGATGTGTACCTTACAGTACTCGTAGTAGCTCTTGGGTATTTGATACCGGTGCGGTTGCTCATATTTGTAACTCAAAACAGGAGCTGCGGAATAAACGGAGACTGGCGAAGGACGAGGTGACGATGCGCGTCGGGAATGGTTCCAAGGTCGATGTGATCGCCGTCGGCACGCTACCTCTGCATTTACCTACGGGATTAGTTTTAAACCTCAATAATTGTTATTTAGTGCCAGCTTTGAGCATGAACATTGTATCTGGATCTCGTTTAATGCGAGATGGCTACTCATTTAAATCCGAGAATAATGGTTGTTCTATTTATATGAGAGATATGTTTTATGGTCATGCCCCGCTGGTCAATGGTTTATTCTTAATGAATCTTGAACGTGATGTTGCACATATTCATAGTGTGAATACCAAAAGATGTAAAGTTGATAACGATAGTCCCACATACTTGTGGCACTGCCGCCTTGGTCACATTGGTGTCAAGCGCATGAAGAAGCTCCATGCAGATGGACTTTTAGAGTCTCTCGGTTATGAATCATTTGACACATGCGAACCATGCCTCATGGGCAAGATGACCAAGACTCCGTTCTCCGGAACAATGGAGCGAGCAATCAATTTATTGGAAATCATACATACCGATGTGTGCGGTCCAATGAGTGTTGAGGCTCGCGGAGGATATCGTTATGTTCTCACTCTCACTGATGACTTAAGTAGATATGGGTATGTCTACCTAATGAAACACAAGTCTGAGACCTTTGAAAAGTTCAAGGAATTTCAGAGTGAGGTTGAGAATCAACGTGACAGGAAAATAAAGTTCCTACGATCAGATCGTGGAGGAGAATATTTAAGTCACGAATTTGGCACACACTTAAGGAAATGTGGAATAGTTTCACAACTCACGCCGCCTGGAACACCTCAGCGAAATGGTGTGTCCGAACATCGTAATCGCACTCTATTGGATATGGTGCGGTCTATGATGTCTCTTACCGATCTACCGCTCTCATTTCGGGGCTATGCTTTAGAGACTGCCGCATTTACTTTAAACAGGGCTCCGTCGAAATCCGTTGAGACGACACCGTATGAATTATGGTTTGGGAAGAAACCTAAGCTGTCGTTTCTAAAAGTTTGGGGATGCGATGTTTATGTCAAGAAACTTCAACCTGAAAAGCTCGAACCCAAGTCGGAAAAATGTGTCTTCATAGGATACCCTAAGGAAACCATTGGGTATACCTTCTACCTCAGATCCGAAGGCAAGATCTTTGTTGCCAAGAACGGGTCCTTTCTGGAGAAAGAGTTTCTCTCGAAAGAATTGAGTGGGAGGAAAGTGGAACTTGATGAGATGATAGTCACCCCTTCCGAACCGAAAAGTAGCGCAGCGCGGGAAGTTGTTCCTGTGGTGCCTACACCGACTGGGGAGGAAGTTAATGATGATGATCATGAAGCTTCGGATCAAGTTACTGCTGAACTTCGAAGGTCCACAAGGACACGTTCCGCACCAGAGTGGTACGGCAACCCTGTCCTGGAAATCATGTTGTTAGACAACGGTGAACCTTCGAACTATGAAGAAGCGATGGCGGGCCCGGATTCCGACAAATGGCTAGAAGCCATGAAATCCGAGATAGGATCCATGTATGAAAACGAAGTATGGAGTTTGACTGACTTGCCCGATGATCAGCGAGCCATAGAAAATAAATGGATCTTTAAGAAGAAGACAGACGCGGATGGTAATGTGACCATCTATAAGGCTCGACTTGTCGCTAAGGGTTATCGACAAGTTCAAGGGGTTGACTACGATGAGACTTTCTCACCCGTAGCGAAGCTGAAGTCCGTCCGAATCATGTTAGCAATTGCCGCATTCTATGATTATGAGATATGGCAAATGGACGTCAAAACGGCATTCCTTAACGGCTTTCTTAAGGAAGAATTGTATATGATGCAGCCGGAAGGTTTTGTCGATCCTAAGAATGCTAACAAAGTATGCAAGCTCCAGCGCTCAATCTATGGGCTGGTGCAAGCATCTCGGAGTTGGAACATTCGCTTTGATGAGATGATCAAAGCGCTTGGGTTTACACAGACTTATGGAGAAGCCTGTGTTTACAAGAAAGTGAGTGGGAGCTCTGTAGCATTTCTCATATTATATGTGGATGACATACTATTGATGGGAAATGATATAGAATTCTTGGAAAGTATAAAGGCCTATTTGAATAAGTGTTTTTCAATGAAGGACCTTGGAGAAGCTGCTTATATATTAGGCATCAAGATCTATAGAGATAGATCAAGACGCCTCATTGGTCTTTCACAGAGTACATACCTTGACAAGATATTGAAGAAGTTCAATATGGATCAGTCCAAGAAGGGGTTCTTGCCTGTATTGCAAGGTGTGCAATTGAGCACGGCTCAATGCCCGACCACGGCAGAAGATAGAGAAAAGATGAGTGTCATCCCCTATGCCTCGGCCATAGGGTCTATTATGTATGCCGTGCTGTGTACCAGACCTGATGTAAACCTTGCCGTGAGTTTGGTAGGAAGGTACCAAAGTAATCCCAGCATGGAACACTGGACAGCGGTCAAGAATATCCTGAAGTACCTGAAGAGGACTAAGGATATGTTTCTCGTTTATGGAGGTGACGAAGAGCTCGTCGTAAAGGGTTACGTCGGCGCTAGCTTCGACACAGATCTGGATGACTCGAAGTCACAAACCGGATACGTGTATATTTTGAATGGAGGGGCAGTAAGCTGGTGCAGTTGCAAGCAAAGCTTCGTGGCGGGATCTACATGTGAAGCGGAGTACATGGCGGCCTCAGAGGCAGCACAGGAAGCAGTCTGGATAAAGGAGTTCATTACCGACCTAGGGGTGATTCCCAATGCATCGGGCCCGATGACTCTCTTCTGTGACAACACTGGAGCTATTGCCCTTGCGAAGGAGCCCAGGTTTCACAGGAAGACCAGGCATATCAAGCGTCGCTTTAACTCCATTCATGAAAGTGTTCAAAATGGAGACATAGATATTTGTAAAGTACATACGGACCTGAATGTAGCAGATCCGTTGACTAAACCTCTCCCTAGAGCAAAACATGATCAACACCAGAATGCTATGGGTGTTCGATTCATCACAATGTAACTAGATTATTGACTCTAGTGCAAGTGGGAGACTGTTGGAAATATGCCCTAGAGGCAATAATAAATGGTTATTATTATATTTCTTTGTTCATGATAATTGTCTATTGTTCATGCTATAATTGTGTTATCCGGAAATCGTAATGCATGTGTGAATACATAGACCACAACGTGTCCCTAGTAAGCCTCTAGTTGACTAGCTCGTTGATCAACAGATAGTCATGGTTTCCTGACTATGGACATTGGATGTCATTGATAACGGGATCACATCATTAGGAGAATGATGTGTTGGACAAGACCCAATCCTAAGCATAGCTCAAAGATCGTGTAGTTCGTTTGCTAGAGCTTTTCCAATGTCAAGTATCTTTTCCTTAGACCATGAGATCGTGCAACTCCCGGATGCCGTAGGAGTGCTTTGGGTGTGACAAACGTCACAACGTAACTGGGTGACTATAAAGGTGCACTACGGGTATCTCCGAAAGTGTCTGTTGGGTTGGCACGGATCGAGACTGGGATTTGTCACTCCGTATAACGGAGAGGTATCTCTGGGCCCACTCGGTAATGCATCATCATAATGAGCTCAATGTGACTAAGGAGTTAGCCACGGGATCATGTATTACGGTACGAGTAAAGAGACTTGCCGGTAACGAGATTGAACAAGGTATTGGGATACCGACGATCGAATCTCGGGCAAGTAACATACAGATTGACAAAGGGAGTTGAATACGGGATTGATTGAATCCTCGACATCGTGGTTCATCCGATGAGATCATCGTGGAACATGTGGGAGCCAACATGGGTATCCAGATCCCGCTGTTGGTTATTGACCGGAGAGGCGTCTCGGTCATGTCTGCATGTCTCCCGAACCCGTAGGGTCTACACACTTAAGGTTCGGTGACGCTAGGGTTGTAGAGATATGAGTATGCGGAAACCCGAAAGTTGTTCGGAGTCTCGGATGAGATCCCGGACATCACGAGGAGTTCCGGAATGGTCCGGAGGTAAAGAATTATATATGGAAGTCAAGTTTCGGCCACCGGGAAAGTTTCGGGGGTTATCGGCATTGTACCGGGACCACCGGAAGGGTCCCGGGGGTCCACCGGGTGGGGCCACCTATCCCGGAGGGCCCCATGGGCTGAAGTGGGAAGGGAACCAGCCCTTAGTGGGCTGGGGTGCCCCCCATGGGCCTCCCCCCTGCGCCTAGGGTTGGAAACCCTGGGGTGGGGGGCGCCCCACTTGCCTTGGGGGGCAAGTTTCCCCCCTGGCCGCCCCCCCCTTAGATGGGATCCAGGCCAGCGCCCCCCCTCCCAGGGGGCCTATATATAGTGGGGGGGAGGGAGGGCAGCAGTACCACAGCCCCTGGCGCCTCCCTCTCCCCCTGCAACACCTCTCCCTCTCGCAGAAGCTTTGCGAAGCCCTGCCGAGATCCCGCTACATCCACCACCACGCCGTCGTGCTGCTGGATCTCCATCAACCTCTCCTTTCCCCTTGCTGGATCAAGAAGGAGGAGACGTCGCTGCTCCGTATGTGTGTTGAACGCGGAGGTGCCGTCTGTTCGGCACTCGGTCATCGGTGATTTGGATCACGGCGAGTATGACTCCATCAACCCGTTCATTAGAACGCTTCCGCTCGCGATCTACAAGGGTATGTAGATGCACTCCTTTCCCCTCGTTGCTAGTATACTCCATAGATGGATCTTGGTGATGCATAGGAAATTTTAAAATTCTGCTACGATCCCCAACATCAAGTAGTCATCATACCGAGCTTGTCAAACGTTCATAACGTCTGCATCTGCTCCTGCAATAGGTCTGTCACCTAGCGGTGCATCAAGGACATAATTCTTCTGTGCAGCAATGAGGATAATCCTTAGATCACGGACCAAGTCCGCATCATTGCTACTATCATCTTTCAACTTATTTTTCTCTAGGAACATATCAAAAATAAACGGGGAGCTACATCGCGAGCTAATGATCTACAACATAGTTATGCAAATACTATCAGGACTAAGTTCATGATAAATTAAAGTTCAATTTAATCATATTACTTAAGAACTCCCACTTAGATAGACATCCCTCTAGTCATCTAAATGATCACGTGATCCATATCAACTAAACCATGTCCGATCATCACGTGAGATGGAGTAGTTTTCAATGGTGAACATAACTATGTTGATCATATCTACTATATGATTCACGCTCGACCTTTCGGTCTCAGTGTTCCGAGGCCATATCTGCATATGCTAGGCTCGTCAAGTTTAACCCGAGTATTCTGCGTGTGCCAAACTAGCTTGCACCCGTTGTATGTGAACGTAGAGCTTATCACACCCGATCATCACGTGGTGTCTCGGCACGACGAACTTTCGTAACGGTGCATACTCAGGGAGAACACTTGTACCTTGAAATTTAGTGAGAGGTCATCTTATAATGCTACCACCGAACTAAGCAAAATAAGATGCATAAAGGATAAAAATCACATGCAGTCAATATAAGTGATATGATATGGCCATCATCATCTTGTGCCTTTGATCTCCATCTCCAAGGCACCGTCATGATCACCATCGTCACCGGCGCGACACCTTGATCTCCATCATAGCATCATTGTCGTCTCGCCAACTATTGCTTCTACGACTATCGCTACCGCTTGGTGATAAAGTAAAGCAATTAGATGGTGATTACCTTTCATACAATAAAGCGACAACCAAATGGCTCCTGCCAGTTGCCAATAACTTTGTTACAAAACATGATCATCCACTAGTAGAAAAAGGGGCTTTCGTTCGGGCCTGGCCAGCCCATTAGTCCCGATTCTTATACGAACCGGGACCAATGGGTGCATTCGTCCCGGTTCGTGAGCCCAGGTGGCCGGCCGGGGCCTCGTGGGCTTTGGTCCCGGTTCGTATGGAACCATTTGTCCCGGTTCTAGGCACGAACCGGGACCAATGGGCCTCGCTCCTGGCCCACAACCATTGGTCCCGGTTCCAGCCACGAACCGGGACAAATGAGTTGCCTATATATATAGCCCATCGCCGGCGAGCAGAGCACTCCACACTGCTCTATTTTTTGCTGGCCGGCGAGGGGAGGGCATTTGGGTGCTCTAGCTCACCTCCTATGCACATGAGGTGTTCGATGAAATGTCCGAGCCACACTAGTTAATATTTCTTCTCTCGAAACTCGACCTCCGAGCTCCATTTTCCCCGAGATTTTTCTAGGTTATAAAAAGATAATATATACCACATCCGAATCATAGACAGGATGAGGGGCGACGGGGGCAGATACCAGAACCATCGCACTATATAATAACAGTCCAGGCCCTGTCCCGTGGTATCTTTGACCACACGCCGCTATTTGTGGACTCTGGTGAGCCCTCCCACCCGGGGAACAAGGATGTGCTCTCCTTTGAGATGGCTTGGTTTGAACGTGAAGGCTTCCTTGATCTCGTGGCTAGAGAGTGGGCTAAGGATTCAGGAGGAAAGACTGCGCTTCAGCGCTGGCAGAATAAGATTAGGCACTTGAGGAGTTTCCTGCATGGATGGGCTAAGCATCTTAGCGGGATTTATAAGGTTGAAAAGGAAAAGCTTCTTTCCCTTATTCAGTCCCTGGATGTAAAAGCAGAAACCACGATACTGCCGGCCGCGGAGCTTCATGCCAAGCTTGACGCGGAATTGAGGCTGAAAGAACTTCTTAGGGAAGAAGAGTTGAGGTGGGCGTTGCGGGCCAAGGTCCGGCGAGTAGTCCAGGGGGACGCGAACACTCAATTCTTTCACATGATTGCTAATGGTAAGCATCGAAAGAAGAGGATCTTTCAGCTTGAGCAAGATGAGGGTACAATTGTAGGACAGGAAAACCTAAAATTGTACATACCTGAGTACTATAAGCAGTTGTTTGGCCCTCCAGAAAATAACTGTGTGTCTCTGGATGAGTCCAGGGTTGAGGATGTTCCTCAGCTCACAGCTGTGGAGAATGATATTCTGACGGCTCCTTTCTCCGAGAAAGAGGTACTTGAGGCCGTTTCGCAAATGAAAAATAACAAAGTGCCGGGCCCAGATGGATTTCCAGCGGAGTTCTATAAGAAATGCTGGCATATCATTAAAGGGGATTTGTTTCCTTTGTTCAATGATCTGTTTGCTGGACAGCTTCATCTTTTTCAACTAAATTTTGGAACGATCACCCTTCTTCCTAAGAAAACAGAGGCTGTGAGAATTGAGCAATTCAGGCCAATCTGTCTTCTTAATGTTAGTTTAAAAATTGTCACCAAGGTCGGGACCAATAGGCTCTCATAGATCGCGCATGCTGTTGTGCAGCCTACCCAAACTGCCTTCATGCCGGACAGGAACATCCTTGAGGGGGTTGTGGTCCTTCATGAAACGCTCCATGAAATCCACACGAAAAAGCTGGATGGGGTTGTTTTCAAAGTGGATTTCGAAAAAGCGTATGACAAAGTCAAATGTCCATTCCTTCAACGGGCCTTACGCATGAAGGGTTTTAATGAGGCTTGGCGACGCCAGGTAGAATCCTTTACGCAAAAAGGTAGTGTTGGAATTAAAGTAAATGATGATATAGGGCATTATTTCCAGACACACAAAGGCCTGAGGCAAGGATATCCAATGTCCCCTATTTTGTTCAACATTGTGGTTGATATGTTGGCAATTCTCATAGGCAGGGCAAAGGACGCTGGTCAGGTAGGTGGCTTGGTGCCTAACCTAGTTGATGGGGGTGTGTCCATTTTGTAGTACGCTGATGATACAATCATCTTTATGGAGCATGACTTGGCAAAAGCGAGAAACATGAAGCTGGTGTTGTGTTTATTTGAACAATTGTCCGGTTTAAAGATTAACTTTCATAAAAGCGAGTTGTTCTGCTTTGGTAGAGCCAAGGAGGAACAAGAGGCTTATAGGCAATTGTTTGGATGTGAATTAGCGGCTTTACCTTTTACTTACCTAGGTATACCCATTCATCATCGTAAGCTCACGAACAGAGAGTGGAAATGTATCGAAGATCGGTTCGAAAAGAAACTTAGTTGCTGGAAGGGCAAACTTATGTCTTATGGAGGCCGGTTAATTCTTATCAATTCGGTGCTCACAAGTATGCCGATGTTCCTCCTATCTTTCTTTGAGGTTTCAGTTGGGGTTAGGAAAAGGCTGGACTTCTATCGATCAAGATTTTTTTGGCAGAGTGATGATCTTAAGAGAAAGTATAGACTCGCCAAGTGGGATGTTATTTGTCATCCTAAGGCTCAAGGGGGGTTGGGTATCGAGAATCTTGAGGTCAAGAAGAGATGCCTGCTTAGTAAGTGGCTATATAAGCTATCAGTTGAGACTGATGCGACTTGGGCACAGATTCTACGTAACAAGTATCTGCAATCCAAAACTTTGTCACAGGTGACAGTGAGACCAACTGATTCGCCATTTTGGAAGGGGCTTATGAGAGTTAAGGCAGCCTTCTTTAATAGAACAAAGTTTATTGTCGGAGATGGCAACGATACTCGCTTCTGGGAGGACACTTGGCTTGGTGATACACCTTTCGCATTACAGTACCCAACTCTGTATCGTATTGTCCATTGCCGTGATGCGCTAGTGGCAATGATTATGCAGGCCATTCCCCTTAATATCCAGTTTAGGAGGGTGCTTGTTGGTGATAGATGGGAAGCTTGGCTTCATCTGGTGCGTAGACTGATGGAGGTCCAGCTACATCATCAGCCCGATCAGTTGTGTTGGAAACTTACTAGGTCTGGACAATTTACCGTTAAGTCGATGTACATCGATGTTATTAACTCGAGTGTCATTCCTAGCTCCAAACATGTTTGGAAAGTCAAAGTTCCTTTGAAAATTAAAGTGTTTATGTGGTTTGTCCATAAACAGGTCATTCTAACAAAGGACAACTTGGTTAAGCGCAATTGGACAGGATCTACTAGGTGTAGTTTCTGTGATCGGGATGAGACCATTAAGCATCTCTTCTTTGAGTGCCCGTTGGCGAGAATTTTGTGGCGCTCCGTGCAAATTGCCTTTAACATTACTCCTCCGAGTTCGGTCGGGTCGTTATTTGGAACGTGGATGGATGGGATAGAGTCCGTTATAGCTAGACACATTCGTGTAGGAGTTTGTGCGTTGTTATGGGCAATTTGGAACTGCAGAAATGATTTGGCTTTTAACAGAATAACTACTATTCATTTTTTTGCAGGTTGTATTCCGTGCTACGGCGCTGATCCGTATGTGGTCCTTACTCACTCCGACGGAGGCCAGGGAGCGTTTGGTTACTGGATCTGTCCGGTGGGAGATGGTAGCGCGGGATATCTTCAACCGGTTTCGATGGCGGTCATGTAATAGGATAGGCAATTAGTTTTCCTATCTTTATTATGCCAGCCGGTTGTGGCTTTATGGCCTTTTTCTGTTTTAGCGTCGAGGTCTATGTGAGCTCGACTTTATTTTGTTTTACGACTCTACGACATTGTTGAACCAATTTTATTTATCTAAGTGGTCGTATGCATCGTTCTGATGCAGAGGCCGGGGAGTCCCCCCTTTTCGATTTTTTTTATTGTTTATGACAATTATGCCGACCAACGTGACATATATTTTATTTATGTAGGAGGTGGTTGAACCTGAAATTCCAACCGACCCTATTGTCGAGAGGTTAAATTTAGTTGAAGAAGAAAACAATTACTTGAAGGAAAAAATTAAAAAAATTGAGGAGGAGAAGATGATATTGGAGTTGCATGTTGCGGATGTCGTCGATGATCACAAGATCAAGATGGATGCAATGCGGTTGAAGATTAGAAAGATTAGAAAATATGCCATTCATACCGAGGCTTGGTATCATTATGCCGTTGGATCAATTGTTACCTTAGTTGTGATTATGATCGCATTTGTTGTTGCATTGAAAGGTTTTACATAGTTTCAATGTATGGTTTACCTAGATGCTTTGGAGAGATATATGTTGTTAAATTTGAACTATGTATGTACTTTGGTTTTAATGTGATGATGAACTAGTATTAATCTGGTCACTTATCTATCCATGTTCATTTGTAGTGCTTTTCAATTTCAGGGTCTTATAGCTGAAAAAAATCAGTAAATGCATGAAAAATATCAAATGAAGTCAGACAGGATTGAAAATTGATGATGTGGCTTTGAATGGTGCATTTTGAACACAGAAAAACTATGGAGTTCAAATAAGTTCAAAAAATGAAATCCCTTTGTAACAGACGAGTTTCCGTATGAAACCCTGATACTTCGAAAGAGATTGTCCGTTTTGTACACGAAGTGCATCCAGTTTTTGCCGTAAGCCTCTCTACTTTCTTGCACATGCTATGTGG
>NC_057814.1:4594870-4595788 GCF_018294505.1 Triticum aestivum
TATATAAAATTCATGCAACTAAAATTATCAAAGTATTTTCTGTTCAAAATCATTAAAAGCAAATAGAATTTTCATAAAGAACTTTTTTTGTTAGAAACTTCAATAGCAAAAAGAATTATCATAAAATAAAATAAATAAGTAATTAGAAACAAAATAAAATAAAATAAAATAAATAAGTATTTTGTTGTAAGTAGAAACGAAACAAAAAAAGCAAAAAAGAAAACAAAAAAACTGAGAAAAAATAAAAAATTGCCACCTACTGGGCCACCACGGCCTGAATACGACTAGAAACCCATCAATGGGCCAGGATTCAGGCTCGCAGAAGGCCCAGTAGGCCCATCTGGCATAGCAGTGACAATTAGGCCCGTAAGCCTGCAATAGAGAGGAGCTCGAGAGGGGTGCGGCAGTGGGGCTTATAAACCACTGCGCGCCCCTCTCAACTAGCGAGGTGGGACTAAACTCCCACCACCACGCCGCTGTGCGCGGCCTTTGGTCCCGGTTGGTGGCACCAACCGGGACTAAAGGTGGGCATTGGTACCGGTTCGTGCCACCAACCGGAACCAATTCCCCCCCTTTAGTACCGGTTGGAGCCACCAACCGGTACCAAAGGCCGCCGCTTCCCGCCCTTTGGGCTGCTGAAAAGAGACCTTTCGTCCCGGTTGGTGGCACCAACCGGGACTAAAGAGGGGCATTGGTCCCGGTTGCTGCCATGAACCGGTACCAATGCTCTCCGTATATAAGCAAGACTTGTAAATTTTTCAGTTTCATCGACCATTTGCCCCCCGACGACGCCGAACTCATCGACGCCGCCAGGCTGCCCGTGCTCGCCGTCGCCGCCCCGCACCCTTGCTGCCCGTGCTCGCCGACGCCGCTAGGCTGCCCGTGCTCGCCGTCGCCGCCCGCTCCTCGTCGCCGTCG